>NW_027617473.1:0-115246 GCF_964187855.1 Myxine glutinosa
TTCCACACTAATACAAGTGCAAAAGTGGTTTCCTGCACCAACACAAGTGCGAAAAGTGGTTTTTCAACACTAACACAAGTGCGAAAAGTGGTTTTTCAACACTAACACAAGTGCGAAAAGTGTTTTTTCCACACTAATACAAGTGCAAAAGTGGTTTCCTGCACCAACACAAGTGCGAAATGTGGTTTTTCAACACTAACACAAGTGCGAAAAGTGGTTTTTCAACACTAACACAAGTGCGAAAAGTGGTTTTTCAACACTAACACAAGTGCGAAAAGTGGTTTTTCCACACTAATACAAGTGCAAAAGTGGTTTCCTGCACCAACACAAGTGCAAAAAGTGGTTTTTCAACACTAACACAAGTGCAAAAAGTGCTTTTTCAACACTATCACATGTGCAAAAAGTGTTTTTTCCACACTAATACAAGTGCAAAAGTGGTTTCCTGCACCAACACAAGTGCGAAAAGTGGTTTTTCAACACTAACACAAGTGCGAAAAGTGTTTTTTAAACACTAACTCAAGTGCGAAAAGTGGTTTTTCCACACTAATACAAGTGCAAAAGTGGTTTCCTGCACCAACACAAGTGCGAAAAGTGGTTTTTCAACACTAACACAAGTTCGAAAAGTGGTTTTTCAACACTATCACAAGTGCAAAAAGTGTTTTTTCCACACTAATACAAGTGCAAAAGTGGTTTCCTGCACCAACACAAGTGCGAAAAGTGGTTTTTCAACACTAACACAAGTGCCAAAAGTGGTTTTTCAACACTAACACAAGTGCGAAAAGTGGTTTTTCAACACTAACAAAAGTGCGAAAAGTGTTTTTTCCACACTAATACAAGTGCAAAAGTGGTTTCCTGCACCAACACAAGTGCGAAAAGTGGTTTTTCAACACTAACACAAGTGCGAAAAGTGGTTTTTCAACACTAACACAAGTGCGAAAAGTGGTTTTTCCACACTAATACAAGTGCAAAAGTGGTTTCCTGCACCAACACAAGTGCGAAAAGTGGTTTTTCAACACTAACACAAGTGCGAAAAGTGGTTTTTCAACACTAACACAAGTGCGAAAAGTGGTTTTTCAACACTAACACAAGTGCGAAAAGTGGTTTTTCCACACTAATACAAGTGCAAAAGTGGTTTCCTGCACCAACACAAGTGCGAAAAGTGGTTTTTCAACACTAACACAAGTGCGAAAAGTGTTTTTTCCACACTAATACAAGTGCAAAAGTGGTTTCCTGCACCAACACAAGTGCGAAAAGTGGTTTTTCAACACTAACACAAGTGCGAAAAGTGGTTTTTCAACACAAACACAAGTGCGAAAAGTGGTTTTACAACACTAACACAAGTGCGAAAAGTGGTTTTTCCACACTAATACAAGTGCAAAAGTGGTTTCCTGCACCAACACAAGTGCGAAAAGTGGTTTTTCCACACTAATACAAGTGCAAAAGTGGTTTCCTGCACAAACACAAGTGCGAAAAGTGGTTTTTCAACATTAACACAAGTGCGAAAAGTGGTTTTTCCACACTAATAGAAGTGCAAAAGTGGTTTCCTGCACCAACACAAGTGCGAAAAGTGGTTTTTCAACACTAACCCAAGTGCGAAAAGTGGTTTTTCAACACTAACACAAGTGCGAAAAGTGGTTTTTCAACACTAACACAAGTGCGAAAAGTGGTTTTTCCACACTAATACAAGTGCAAAAGTGGTTTCCTGCACCAACACAAGTGTGAAAAGTGGTTTTTCAACACTAACACAAGTGCGAAAAGTGGTTTTTCAACACTAACACAAGTGCGAAAAGTGGTTTTTCAACACTAACACAAGTGCGAAAAGTGTTTTTTCCACACTAATACAAGTGCAAAAGTGGTTTCCTGCACCAACACAAGTGCGAAAAGTGGTTTTTCAACACTAACACAAGTGCGAAAAGTGGTTTTTCAACACTAACACAAGTGCAAAAAGTGTTTTTTCCACACTAATACAAGTGCAAAAGTGGTTTCCTGCACCAACACAAGTGCGAAAAGTGGTTTTTCAACACTAACACAAGTGCGAAAAGTGGTTTTTCAACACTAACACAAGTGCGAAAAGTGGTTTTTCAACACTAACACAAGTGCGAAAAGTGGTTTTTCAACACTAACACAAGTGCGAAAAGTGTTTTTTCCACACTAATACAAGTGCAAAAGTGGTTTCCTGCACCAACACAAGTGCGAAATGTGGTTTTTCAACACTAACACAAGTGCGAAAAGTGGTTTTTCAACACTAACACAAGTGCGAAAAGTGGTTTTTCAACACTAACACAAGTGCGAAAAGTGGTTTTTCCACACTAATACAAGTGCAAAAGTGGTTTCCTGCACCAACACAAGTGCAAAAAGTGGTTTTTCAACACTAACACAAGTGCGAAAAGTGCTTTTTCAACACTATCACAAGTGAAAAAAGTGTTTTTTCCACACTAATACAAGTGCAAAAGTGGTTTCCTGCACCAACACAAGTGCGAAAAGTGGTTTTTCAACACTAACACAAGTTCGAAAAGTGGTTTTTCAACACTATCACAAGTGCAAAAGGTGTTTTTTCCACACTAATACAAGTGCAAAAGTGGTTTCCTGCACCAACACAAGTGCGAAAAGTGGTTTTTCAACACTAACACAAGTGCCAAAAGTGGTTTTTCAACACTAACACAAGTGCCAAAAGTGGTTTTTCAACACTAACAAAAGTGCGAAAAGTGTTTTGTCCACACTAATACAAGTGCAAAAGTGGTTTCCTGCACCAACACAAGTGCGAAAAGTGGTTTTTCGACACTAACACAAGTGCGAAAAGTGGTTTTTCAACACTAACACAAGTGCGAAAAGTGGTTTTTCCACACTAATACAAGTGCAAAAGTGGTTTCCTGCACCAACACAAGTGCGAAAAGTGGTTTTTCAACACTAACACAAGTGCGAAAAGTGGTTTTTCAACACTAACACATGTGCGAAAAGTGGTTTTTCAACACTAACACAAGTGCGAAAAGTGTTTTTTCCACACTAATACAAGTGCAAAAGTGGTTTCCTGCACCAACACAAGTGCGAAATGTGGTTTTTCAACACTAACACAAGTGCGAAAAGTGGTTTTTCAACACTAACACAAGTGCGAAAAGTGGTTTTTCAACACTAACACAACTGCGAAAAGTGGTTTTTCCACACTAATACAAGTGCAAAAGTGGTTTCCTGCACCAACACAAGTGCAAAAAGTGGTTTTTCAACACTAACACAAGTGCAAAAAGTGCTTTTTCAACACTATCACAAGTGCAAAAAGTGTTTTTTCCACACTAATACAAGTGCAAAAGTGGTTTCCTGCACCAACACAAGTGCGAAAAGTGGTTTTTCAACACTAACACAAGTGCGAAAAGTGTTTTTTAACACTAACTCAAGTGCGAAAAGTGGTTTTTCCACACTAATACAAGTGCAAAAGTGGTTTCCTGCACCAACACAAGTGCGAAAAGTGGTTTTTCAACACTAACACAAGTTCGAAAAGTGGTTTTTCAACACTATCACAAGTGCAAAAAGTGTTTTTTCCACACTAATACAAGTGCAAAAGTGGTTTCCTGCACCAACACAAGTGCGAAAAGTGGTTTTTCAACACTAACACAAGTGCCAAAAGTGGTTTTTCAACACTAACACAAGTGCGAAATGTGGTTTTTCAACACTAACAAAAGTGCGAAAAGTGTTTTTTCCACACTAATACAAGTGCAAAAGTGGTTTCCTGCACCAACACAAGTGCGAAAAGTGGTTTTTCAACACTAACACAAGTGCGAAAAGTGGTTTTCAACACTAACACAAGTGCGAAAAGTGGTTTTTCCACACTAATACAAGTGCAAAAGTGGTTTCCTGCACCAACACAAGTGCGAAAAGTGGTTTTTCAACACTAACACAAGTGCGAAAAGTGGTTTTTCAACACTAACACAAGTGCGAAAAGTGGTTTTTCAACACTAACACAAGTGCGAAAAGTGGTTTTTCCACACTAATACAAGTGCAAAAGTGGTTTCCTGCACCAACACAAGTGCGAAAAGTGGTTTTTCAACACTAACACAAGTGCGAAAAGTGTTTTTTCCACACTAATACAAGTGCAAAAGTGGTTTCCTGCACCAACACAAGTGCGAAAAGTGGTTTTTCAACACTAACACAAGTGCGAAAAGTGGTTTTTCAACACTAACACAAGTGCGAAAAGTGGTTTTTCAACACTAACACAAGTGCGAAAAGTGGTTTTTCCACACTAATACAAGTGCAAAAGTGGTTTCCTGCACCAACACAAGTGCGAAAAGTGGTTTTTCCACACTAATACAAGTGCAAAAGTGGTTTCCTGCACAAACACAAGTGCGAAAAGTGGTTTTTCAACATTAACACAAGTGCGAAAAGTGGTTTTTCCACACTAATAGAAGTGCAAAAGTGGTTTCCTGCACCAACACAAGTGCGAAAAGTGGTTTTTCAACACTAACCCAAGTGCGAAAAGTGGTTTTTCAACACTAACACAAGTGCGAAAAGTGGTTTTTCCACACTAATACAAGTGCAAAAGTGGTTTCCTGCACCAACACAAGTGTGAAAAGTGGTTTTTCAACACTAACACAAGTGCGAAAAGTGGTTTTTCAACACTAACACAAGTGCGAAAAGTGGTTTTTCAACACTAACACAAGTGCGAAAAGTGTTTTTTCCACACTAATACAAGTGCAAAAGTGGTTTCCTGCACCAACACAAGTGCGAAAAGTGGTTTTTCAACACTAACACAAGTGCGAAAAGTGGTTTTTCAACACTAACACAAGTGCAAAAAGTGTTTTTTCCACACTAATACAAGTGCAAAAGTGGTTTCCTGCACCAACACAAGTGCGAAAAGTGGTTTTTCAACACTAACACAAGTGCGAAAAGTGGTTTTTCAACACTAACACAAGTGCGAAAAGTGGTTTTTCAACACTAACACAAGTGCGAAAAGTGGTTTTTCAACACTAACACAAGTGCGAAAAGTGTTTTTTTCCACACTAATACAAGTGCAAAAGTGGTTTCCTGCACCAACACAAGTGCGAAATGTGGTTTTTCACACTAACACAAGTGCGAAAAGTGGTTTTTCAACACTAACACAAGTGCGAAAAGTGGTTTTTCAACACTAACACAAGTGCGAAAAGTGGTTTTTCCACACTAATACAAGTGCAAAAGTGGTTTCCTGCACCAACACAAGTGCAAAAAGTGGTTTTTCAACACTAACACAAGTGCGAAAAGTGCTTTTTCAACACTATCACAAGTGCAAAAAGTGTTTTTTCCACACTAATACAAGTGCAAAAGTGGTTTCCTGCACCAACACAAGTGCGAAAAGTGGTTTTTCAACACTAACACAAGTGCGAAAAGTGTTTTTTCCACACTAATACAAGTGCAAAAGTGGTTTCCTGCACCAACACAAGTGCGAAAAGTGGTTTTTCAACACTAACACAAGTTCGAAAAGTGGTTTTTCAACACTAACACAAGTGCGAAAAGTGGTTTTTCAACACTAACACAAGTGCGAAAAGTGGTTTTTCAACACTAACACAAGTGCGAAAAGTGTTTTTTCCACACTAATACAAGTGCAAAAGTGGTTTCCTGCACCAACACAAGTGCGAAAAGTGGTTTTTCAACACTAACACAAGTGCGAAAAGTGGTTTTTCAACACTAACACAAGTGCGAAAAGTGGTTTTTCAACACTAACACAAGTGCGAAAAGTGTTTTTTCCACACTAATACAAGTGCAAAAGTGGTTTCCTGCACCAACACAAGTGCGAAATGTGATTTTTCAACACTAACACAAGTGCGAAAAGTGGTTTTTCAACACTAACACAAGTGCGAAAAGTGGTTTTTCAACACTAACACAAGTGCGAAAAGTGGTTTTTCCACACTAATACAAGTGCAAAAGTGGTTTCCTGCACCAACACAAGTGCAAAAAGTGGTTTTTCAACACTAACACAAGTGCGAAAAGTGCTTTTTCAACACTATCACAAGTGCAAAAAGTGTTTTTTCCACACTAATACAAGTGCAAAAGTGGTTTCCTGCACCAACACAAGTGCGAAAAGTGGTTTTTCAACACTAACACAAGTGCGAAAAGTGTTTTTTCCACACTAATACAAGTGCAAAAGTGGTTTCCTGCACCAACACAAGTGCGAAAAGTGGTTTTTCAACACTAACACAAGTTCGAAAAGTGGTTTTTCAACACTATCACAAGTGCAAAAGGTGTTTTTTCCACACTAATACAAGTGCAAAAGTGGTTTCCTGCACCAACACAAGTGCGAAAAGTGGTTTTTCAACACTAACACAAGTGCCAAAAGTGGTTTTTCAACACTAACACAAGTGCCAAAAGTGGTTTTTCAACACTAACAAAAGTGCGAAAAGTGTTTTGTCCACACTAATACAAGTGCAAAAGTGGTTTCCTGCACCAACACAAGTGCGAAAAGTGGTTTTTCGACACTAACACAAGTGCGAAAAGTGGTTTTTCAACACTAACACAAGTGCGAAAAGTGGTTTTTCCACACTAATACAAGTGCAAAAGTGGTTTCCTGCACCAACACAAGTGCGAAAAGTGGTTTTTCAACACTAACACAAGTGCGAAAAGTGGTTTTTCAACACTAACACACGTGCGAAAAGTGGTTTTTCAACACTAACACAAGTGCGAAAAGTGTTTTTTCCACACTAATACAAGTGCAAAAGTGGTTTCCTGCACCAACACAAGTGCGAAATGTGGTTTTTCAACACTAACACAAGTGCGAAAAGTGGTTTTTCAACACTAACACAAGTGCGAAAAGTGGTTTTTCAACACTAACACAAGTGCGAAAAGTGGTTTTTCCACACTAATACAAGTGCAAAAGTGGTTTCCTGCACCAACACAAGTGCAAAAAGTGGTTTTTCAACACTAACACAAGTGCAAAAAGTGCTTTTTCAACACTATCACAAGTGCAAAAAGTGTTTTTTCCACACTAATACAAGTGCAAAAGTGGTTTCCTGCACCAACACAAGTGCGAAAAGTGGTTTTTCAACACTAACACAAGTGCGAAAAGTGTTTTTTAACACTAACTCAAGTGCGAAAAGTGGTTTTTCCACACTAATACAAGTGCAAAAGTGGTTTCCTGCACCAACACAAGTGCGAAAAGTGGTTTTTCAACACTAACACAAGTTCGAAAAGTGGTTTTTCAACACTATCACAAGTGCAAAAAGTGTTTTTTCCACACTAATACAAGTGCAAAAGTGGTTTCCTGCACCAACACAAGTGCGAAAAGTGGTTTTTCAACACTAACACAAGTGCCAAAAGTGGTTTTTCAACACTAACACAAGTGCGAAAAGTGGTTTTTCAACACTAACAAAAGTGCGAAAAGTGTTTTTTCCACACTAATACAAGTGCAAAAGTGGTTTCCTGCACCAACACAAGTGCGAAAAGTGGTTTTTCAACACTAACACAAGTGCGAAAAGTGGTTTTCAACACTAACACAAGTGCGAAAAGTGGTTTTTCCACACTAACACAAGTGCGAAAAGTGTTTTTCAACACTAACACAAGTGCGAAAAGTGGTTTTTCAACACTATCACAAGTGCAAAAAGTGTTTTTTCCACACTAATACAAGTGCAAAAGTGGTTTCCTGCACCAACACAAGTGCGAAAAGTGGTTTTTCAACACTAACACAAGTGCCAAAAGTGGTTTTTCAACACTAACACAAGTGCAAAAAGAGGTTTTTCAACACTAACAAAAGTGCGAAAAGTGTTTTTTCCACACTAATACAAGTGCAAAAGTGGTTTCCTGCACCAACACAAGTGCGAAAAGTGGTTTTTCAACACTAACACAAGTGCGAAAAGTGGTTTTTCAACACTAACACAAGTGCGAAAAGTGGTTTTTCCACACTAATACAAGTGCAAAAGTGGTTTCCTGCACCAACACAAGTGCGAAAAGTGGTTTTTCAACACTAACACAAGTGCGAAAAGTGGTTTTTCAACACTAACACAAGTGCGAAAAGTGGTTTTTCAACACTAACACAAGTGCGAAAAGTGGTTTTTCCACACTAATACAAGTGCAAAAGTGGTTTCCTGCACCAACACAAGTGCGAAAAGTGGTTTTTCAACACTAACGCAAGTGCGAAAAGTGGTTTTTCAACACTAACACAAGTGCAAAAAGTGTTTTTTCCACACTAATACAAGTGCAAAAGTGGTATCCTGCACCAACACAAGTGCGAAAAGTGGTTTTTCAACACTAACACAAGTGCGAAAAGTGGTTTTTCAACACTAACACAAGTGCGAAAAGTGGTTTTTCACCACTAACACAAGTGCGAAAAGTGGTTTTTCAACACTAACACAAGTGCGAAAAGTGTTTTTTCCACACTAATACAAGTGCAAAAGTGGTTTCCTGCACCAACACAAGTGCGAAATGTGGTTTTTCAACACTAACACAAGTGCGAAAAGTGGTTTTTCAACACTAACACAAGTGCGAAAAGTGGTTTTTCAACACTAACACAAGTGCGAAAAGTGGTTTTTCCACACTAATACAAGTGCAAAAGTGGTTTCCTGCACCAACACAAGTGCAAAAAGTGGTTTTTCAACACTAACACAAGTGCGAAAAGTGCTTTTTCAACACTAACACAAGTGCGAAAAGTGGTATTTCAACACTAACACAAGTGCAAAAAGTGTTTTTTCCACACCAACACAAGTGCGAAAAGTGGTTTTTCAACACTAACACAAGTGCGAAAAGTTGTTTTTCAACACAAACACAAGTGCGAAAAGTGTTTTTTCAACACGAACACAAGTGCGAAAAGTGGTTTTTCAACACTAACACAAGTGCGAAAAGTGGTTTTTCCACACTATTACAAGTGCAAAAGTGGTTTCCTGCACCAACACAAGTGCGAAAAGTGGTTTTTCCACACTAATACAAGTGCAAAAGTGGTTTCCTGCACCAACACAAGTGCGAAAAGTGGTTTTTCAACACTAACACAAGTGCGAAAAGTGGTTTTTCAACACTAACACAAGTGCGAAAAGTGGTTTTTCAACACTAACACAAGTGCGAAAAGTGGTTTTTTCCACACTAATACAAGTGCAAAAGTGGTTTCCTGCACCAACACAAGTGCGAAAAGTGGTTTTTCCACACTGATACAAGTGCAAAAGTGGTTTCCTGCACCAACACAAGTGCGAAAAGTGGTTTTTCAACACTAACACAAGTTCGAAAAGTGGTTTTTCAACACTATCACAAGTGCAAAAAGTGTTTTTTCCACACTAATACAAGTGCAAAAGTGGTTTCCTGCACCAACACAAGTGCGAAAAGTGGTTTTACAACACTAACACAAGTGCGAAAAGTGGTTTTTCAACACGAACACAAGTGCGAAAAGTGTTTTCTCCACACTAATACAAGTGCAAAAGTGGTTTCCTGCACCAACACAAGTGCGAAAAGTGGTTTTTCAACACTAACACGAGTGCGAAAAGTGGTTTTTCAACACCAACACAAGTGCGAAAAGTGGTTTTTCCACACTAATACAAGTGCAAAAGTGGTTTCCTGCACCAACACAAGTGCGAAAAGTGGTTTTTCAACACTAACACAAGTGCGAAAAGTGGTTTTTCAACACTAACACAAGTGCGAAAAGTGGTTTTTCAACACTAACACAAGTGCGAAAAGTGTTTTTTCCACACTAATACAAGTGCAAAAGTGGTTTCCTGCACCAACACAAGTGCGAAAAGTGGTTTTTCAACACTAACACAAGTGCGAAAAGTGTTTTTTCCACACTAATACAAGTGTAAAAGTGGTTTCCTGCACCAACACAAGTGCGAAAAGTGGTTTTTCAACACTAACACAAGTGCGAAAGTGGTTTTTCAACACTAACACAAGTGCGAAAAGTGGATTTTCAACACTAACACAAGTGCGAAAAGTGGTTTTTCCACACTAATACAAGTGCAAAAGTGGTTTCCTGCACCAACACAAGTGCCTTAAGTGGTTTTTCAACACTAACACAAGTGCGAAAAGTGGTTTTTCAACACTAACACAAGTGCGAAAAGTGGTTTTTCAACACTAACACAAGTGCGAAAAGTGTTTTTTCCACACGAATACAAGTGCAAAAGTGGTTTCCTGCACCAACACAAGTGCGAAAAGTGGTTTTTCAACACTAACACAAGTGCGAAAAGTGGTTTTTCAACACTAACAAAAGTGCGAAAAGTGTTTTTTCCACACTAATACAAGTGCAAAAGTGGTTTCCTGCACCAATACAAGTGCGAAAAGTGGTTTTTCAACACTAACACAAGTGCGAAAAGTGGTTTTTCAACACTAACACAAGTGCGAAAAGTGTTTTTTCCACACTAATACAAGTGCAAAAGTGGTTTCCTGCACCAACACAAGTGCGAAATGTGGTTTTTCAACACTAACACAAGTGCGAAAAGTGGTTTTTCAACACTAACACAAGTGCGAAAAGTGGTTTTTCAACACTAACACAAGTGCGAAAAGTGGTTTTTCCACACTAATACAAGTGCAAAAGTGGTTTCCTGCACCAACACAAGTGCAAAAAGTGGTTTTTCAACACTAACACAAGTGCGAAAAGTGCTTTTTCAACACTATCACAAGTGCAAAAAGTGTTTTTTCCACACTAATACAAGTGCAAAAGTGGTTTCCTGCACCAACACAAGTGCGAAAAGTGGTTTTTCAACACTAACACAAGTGCGAAAAGTGTTTTTTCCACACTAATACAAGTGCAAAAGTGGTTTCCTGCACCAACACAAGTGCGAAAAGTGGTTTTTCAACACTAACACAAGTTCGAAAAGTGGTTTTTCAACACTAACACAAGTGCGAAAAGTGTTTTTTCAACACTAACACAAGTGCGAAAAGTGGTTTTTCAACACTAACACAAGTGCGAAAAGTGTTTTTTCCACACTAATACAAGTGCAAAAGTGGTTTCCTGCACCAACACAAGTGCGAAAAGTGGTTTTTCAACACTAACACAAGTGCGAAAAGTGGTTTTTCAACACTAACACAAGTGCAAAAAGTGTTTTTTCCACACTAATACAAGTGCAAAAGTGGTTTCCTGCACCAACACAAGTGCGAAAAGTGGTTTTTCAACACTAACACAAGTGCGAAAAGTGGTTTTTCAACACTAACACAAGTGCGAAAAGTGGTTTTTCAACACTAACACAAGTGCGAAAAGTGTTTTTTCCACACTAATACAAGTGCAAAAGTGGTTTCCTGCACCAACACAAGTGCGAAATGTGATTTTTCAACACTAACACAAGTGCGAAAAGTGGTTTTTCAACACTAACACAAGTGCGAAAAGTGGTTTTTCAACACTAACACAAGTGCGAAAAGTGGTTTTTCCACACTAATACAAGTGCAAAAGTGGTTTCCTGCACCAACACAAGTGCAAAAAGTGGTTTTTCAACACTAACACAAGTGCGAAAAGTGCTTTTTCAACACTATCACAAGTGCAAAAAGTGTTTTTTCCACACTAATACAAGTGCAAAAGTGGTTTCCTGCACCAACACAAGTGCGAAAAGTGGTTTTTCAACACTAACACAAGTGCGAAAAGTGTTTTTTCCACACTAATACAAGTGCAAAAGTGGTTTCCTGCACCAACACAAGTGCGAAAAGTGGTTTTTCAACACTAACACAAGTTCGAAAAGTGGTTTTTCAACACTATCACAAGTGCAAAAGGTGTTTTTTCCACACTAATACAAGTGCAAAAGTGGTTTCCTGCACCAACACAAGTGCGAAAAGTGGTTTTTCAACACTAACACAAGTGCCAAAAGTGGTTTTTCAACACTAACACAAGTGCCAAAAGTGGTTTTTCAACACTAACAAAAGTGCGAAAAGTGTTTTGTCCACACTAATACAAGTGCAAAAGTGGTTTCCTGCACCAACACAAGTGCGAAAAGTGGTTTTTCGACACTAACACAAGTGCGAAAAGTGGTTTTTCAACACTAACACAAGTGCGAAAAGTGGTTTTTCCACACTAATACAAGTGCAAAAGTGGTTTCCTGCACCAACACAAGTGCGAAAAGTGGTTTTTCAACACTAACACAAGTGCGAAAAGCGGTTTTTCAACACTAACACACGTGCGAAAAGTGGTTTTTCAACACTAACACAAGTGCGAAAAGTGTTTTTTCCACACTAATACAAGTGCAAAAGTGGTTTCCTGCACCAACACAAGTGCGAAATGTGGTTTTTCAACACTAACACAAGTGCGAAAAGTGGTTTTTCAACACTAACACAAGTGCGAAAAGTGGTTTTTCAACACTAACACAAGTGCGAAAAGTGGTTTTTCCACACTAATACAAGTGCAAAAGTGGTTTCCTGCACCAACACAAGTGCAAAAAGTGGTTTTTCAACACTAACACAAGTGCAAAAAGTGCTTTTTCAACACTATCACAAGTGCAAAAAGTGTTTTTTCCACACTAATACAAGTGCAAAAGTGGTTTCCTGCACCAACACAAGTGCGAAAAGTGGTTTTTCAACACTAACACAAGTGCGAAAAGTGTTTTTTAGCACTAACTCAAGTGCGAAAAGTGGTTTTTCCACACTAATACAAGTGCAAAAGTGGTTTCCTGCACCAACACAAGTGCGAAAAGTGGTTTTTCAACACTAACACAAGTTCGAAAAGTGGTTTTTCAACACTATCACAAGTGCAAAAAGTGTTTTTTCCACACTAATACAAGTGCAAAAGTGGTTTCCTGCACCAACACAAGTGCGAAAAGTGGTTTTTCAACACTAACACAAGTGCCAAAAGTGGTTTTTCAACACTAACACAAGTGCGAAAAGTGGTTTTTCAACACTAACAAAAGTGCGAAAAGTGTTTTTTCCACACTAATACAAGTGCAAAAGTGGTTTCCTGCACCAACACAAGTGCGAAAAGTGGTTTTTCAACACTAACACAAGTGCGATAAGTGGTTTTCAACACTAACACAAGTGCGAAAAGTGGTTTTTCCACACTAACACAAGTGCGAAAAGTGTTTTTCAACACTAACACAAGTGCGAAAAGTGGTTTTTCAACACTATCACAAGTGCAAAAAGTGTTTTTTCCACACTAATACAAGTGCAAAAGTGGTTTCCTGCACCAACACAAGTGCGAAAAGTGGTTTTTCAACACTAACACAAGTGCCAAAAGTGGTTTTTCAACACAAACACAAGTGCAAAAAGAGGTTTTTCAACACTAACAAAAGTGCGAAAAGTGTTTTTTCCACACTAATACAAGTGCAAAAGTGGTTTCCTGCACCAACACAAGTGCGAAAAGTGGTTTTTCAACACTAACACAAGTGCGAAAAGTGGTTTTTCAACACTAACACAAGTGCGAAAAGTGGTTTTTCCACACTAATACAAGTGCAAAAGTGGTTTCCTGCACCAACACAAGTGCGAAAAGTGGTTTTTCAACACTAACACAAGTGCGAAAAGTGGTTTTTCAACACTAACACAAGTGCGAAAAGTGGTTTTTCAACACTAACACAAGTGCGAAAAGTGGTTTTTCCACACTAATACAAGTGCAAAAGTGGTTTCCTGCACCAACACAAGTGCGAAAAGTGGTTTTTCAACACTAACGCAAGTGCGAAAAGTGGTTTTTCAACACTAACACAAGTGCAAAAAGTGTTTTTTCCACACTAATACAAGTGCAAAAGTGGTATCCTGCACCAACACAAGTGCGAAAAGTGGTTTTTCAACACTAACACAAGTGCGAAAAGTGGTTTTTCAACACTAACACAAGTGCGAAAAGTGGTTTTTCAACACTAACACAAGTGCGAAAAGTGGTTTTTCAACACTAACACAAGTGCGAAAAGTGTTTTTTCCACACTAATACAAGTGCAAAAGTGGTTTCCTGCACCAACACAAGTGCGAAATGTGGTTTTTCAACACTAACACAAGTGCGAAAAGTAGTTTTTCAACACTAACACAAGTGCGAAAAGTGGTTTTTCAACACTAACACAAGTGCGAAAAGTGGTTTTTCCACACTAATACAAGTGCAAAAGTGGTTTCCTGCACCAACACAAGTGCAAAAAGTGGTTTTTCAACACTAACACAAGTGCGAAAAGTGCTTTTTCAACACTATCACAAGTGCAAAAAGTGTTTTTTCCACACTAATACAAGTGCAAAAGTGGTTTCCTGCACCAACACAAGTGCGAAAAGTGGTTTTTCAACACTAACACAAGTGCGAAAAGTGGTTTTTCAACACTAACAAAAGTGCGAAAAGTGTTTTTTCCACACTAATACAAGTGCAAAAGTTGTTTCCTGCACCAACACAAGTGTGAAAAGTGGTTTTTCAACACTAACACAAGTGCGAAAAGTGGTATTTCAACACTAACACAAGTGCAAAAAGTGTTTTTTCCACACTAATACAAGTGCAAAAGTGGTTTCCTGCACCAACACAAGTGCGAAAAGTGGTTTTTCAACACTAACACAAGTGCGAAAAGTTGTTTTTCAACACAAACACAAGTGCGAAAAGTGTTTTTTCAACACGAACACAAGTGCGAAAAGTGGTTTTTCAACACTAACACAAGTGCGAAAAGTGGTTTTTCCACACTATTACAAGTGCAAAAGTGGTTTCCTGCACCAACACAAGTGCGAAAAGTGGTTTTTCCACACTAATACAAGTGCAAAAGTGGTTTCCTGCACCAACACAAGTGCGAAAAGTGGTTTTTCAACACTAACACAAGTGCGAAAAGTGGTTTTTCAACACTAACACAAGTGCGAAAAGTGGTTTTTCAACACTAACACAAGTGCGAAAAGTGGTTTTTTCCACACTAATACAAGTGCAAAAGTGGTTTCCTGCACCAACACAAGTGCGAAAAGTGGTTTTTCAACACTAACACAAGTGCGAAAAGTGGTTTTTCAACACTAACACAAGTGCGAAAAGTGTTTTTTCCACACTAATACAAGTGCAAAAGTGGTTTCCTGCACCAACACAAGTGCGAAAAGTGGTTTTTCAACACTAACACAAGTGCGAAAAGTGGATTTTCAACACTAACACAAGTGCGAAAAGTGGTTTTTCCACACTAATACAAGTGCAAAAGTGGTTTCCTGCACCAACACAAGTGCCTTAAGTGGTTTTTCAACACTAACACAAGTGCGAAAAGTGGTTTTTCAACACTAACACAAGTGCGAAAAGTGGTTTTTCAACACTAACACAAGTGCGAAAAGTGTTTTTTCCACACGAATACAAGTGCAAAAGTGGTTTCCTGCACCAACACAAGTGCGAAAAGTGGTTTTTCAACACTAACACAAGTGCGAAAAGTGGTTTTTCAACACTAACAAAAGTGCGAAAAGTGTTTTTTCCACACTAATACAAGTGCAAAAGTGGTTTCCTGCACCAATACAAGTGCGAAAAGTGGTTTTTCAACACTAACACAAGTGCGAAAAGTGGTTTTTCAACACTAACACAAGTGCGAAAAGTGGTTTTTCCACACTAATACAAGTGCAAAAGTGGTTTCCTGCACCAACACAAGTGCGAAAAGTGGTTTTTCAACACTAACACAAGTGCGAAAAGTGGTTTTTCAACACTAACACAAGTGCGAAAAGTGTTTTTTCCACACTAATACAAGTGCAAAAGTGGTTTCCTGCACCAACACAAGTGCGAAATGTGGTTTTTCAACACTAACACAAGTGCGAAAAGTGGTTTTTCAACACTAACACAAGTGCGAAAAGTGGTTTTTCAACACTAACACAAGTGCGAAAAGTGGTTTTTCCACACTAATACAAGTGCAAAAGTGGTTTCCTGCACCAACACAAGTGCAAAAAGTGGTTTTTCAACACTAACACAAGTGCAAAAAGTGCTTTTTCAACACTATCACATGTGCAAAAAGTGTTTTTTCCACACTAATACAAGTGCAAAAGTGGTTTCCTGCACCAACACAAGTGCGAAAAGTGGTTTTTCAACACTAACACAAGTGCGAAAAGTGTTTTTTTTAACACTAACTCAAGTGCGAAAAGTGGTTTTTCCACACTAATACAAGTGCAAAAGTGGTTTCCTGCACCAACACAAGTGCGAAAAGTGGTTTTTCAACACTAACACAAGTTCGAAAAGTGGTTTTTCAACACTATCACAAGTGCAAAAAGTGTTTTTTCCACACTAATACAAGTGCAAAAGTGGTTTCCTGCACCAACACAAGTGCATAAAGTGGTTTTTCAACACTAACACAAGTGCCAAAAGTGGTTTTTCAACACTAACACAAGTGCGAAAAGTGGTTTTTCAACACTAACAAAAGTGCGAAAAGTGTTTTTTCCACACTAATACAAGTGCAAAAGTGGTTTCCTGCACCAACACAAGTGCGAAAAGTGGTTTTTCAACACTAACACAAGTGCGAAAAGTGGTTTTTCAACACTAACACAAGTGCGAAAAGTGGTTTTTCCACACTAATACAAGTGCAAAAGTGGTTTCCTGCACCAACACAAGTGCGAAAAGTGGTTTTTCAACACTAACACAAGTGCGAAAAGTGGTTTTTCAACACTAACACAAGTGCGAAAAGTGGTTTTTCAACACTAACACAAGTGCGAAAAGTGGTTTTTCCACACTAATACAAGTGCAAAAGTGGTTTCCTGCACCAACACAAGTGCGAAAAGTGGTTTTTCAACACTAACACAAGTGCGAAAAGTGTTTTTTCCACACTAATACAAGTGCAAAAGTGGTTTCCTGCACCAACACAAGTGCAAAAAGTGGTTTTTCAACACTAACACAAGTGCGAAAAGTGGTTTTTCAACACAAACACAAGTGCGAAAAGTGGTTTTACAACACTAACACAAGTGCGAAAAGTGGTTTTTCCACACTAATACAAGTGCAAAAGTGGTTTCCTGCACCAACACAAGTGCGAAAAGTGGTTTTTCCACACTAATACAAGTGCAAAAGTGGTTTCCTGCACAAACACAAGTGCGAAAAGTGGTTTTTCAACATTAACACAAGTGCGAAAAGTGGTTTTTCCACACTAATAGAAGTGCAAAAGTGGTTTCCTGCACCAACACAAGTGCGAAAAGTGGTTTTTCAACACTAACCCAAGTGCGAAAAGTGGTTTTTCAACACTAACACAAGTGCGAAAAGTGGTTTTTCCACACTAATACAAGTGCAAAAGTGGTTTCCTGCACCAACACAAGTGTGAAAAGTGGTTTTTCAACACTAACACAAGTGCGAAAAGTGGTTTTTCAACACTAACACAAGTGCGAAAAGTGGTTTTTCAACACTAACACAAGTGCGAAAAGTGTTTTTTCCACACTAATACAAGTGCAAAAGTGGTTTCCTGCACCAACACAAGTGCGAAAAGTGGTTTTTCAACACTAACACAAGTGCGAAAAGTGGTTTTTCAACACTAACACAAGTGCAAAAAGTGTTTTTTCCACACTAATACAAGTGCAAAAGTGGTTTCCTGCACCAACACAAGTGCGAAAAGTGGTTTTTCAACACTAACACAAGTGCGAAAAGTGGTTTTTCAACACTAACACAAGTGCGAAAAGTGGTTTTTCAACACTAACACAAGTGCGAAAAGTGGTTTTTCAACACTAACACAAGTGCGAAAAGTGTTTTTTCCACACTAATACAAGTGCAAAAGTGGTTTCCTGCACCAACACAAGTGCGAAATGTGGTTTTTCAACACTAACACAAGTGCGAAAAGTGGTTTTTCAACACTAACACAAGTGCGAAAAGTGTTTTTTCAACACTAACACAAGTGCGAAAAGTGGTTTTTCCACACTAATACAAGTGCAAAAGTGGTTTCCTGCACCAACACAAGTGCAAAAAGTGGTTTTTCAACACTAACACAAGTGCGAAAAGTGCTTTTTCAACACTATCACAAGTGCAAAAAGTGTTTTTTCCACACTAATACAAGTGCAAAAGTGGTTTCCTGCACCAACACAAGTGCGAAAAGTGGTTTTTCAACACTAACACAAGTGCGAAAAGTGTTTTTTCCACACTAATACAAGTGCAAAAGTGGTTTCCTGCACCAACACAAGTGCGAAAAGTGGTTTTTCAACACTAACACAAGTTCGAAAAGTGGTTTTTCAACACTATCACAAGTGCAAAAGGTGTTTTTTCCACACTAATACAAGTGCAAAAGTGGTTTCCTGCACCAACACAAGTGCGAAAAGTGGTTTTTCAACACTAACACAAGTGCGAAAAGTGGTTTTTCAACACTAACACAAGTGCCAAAAGTGGTTTTTCAACACTAACACAAGTGCGAAAAGTGGTTTTTCAACACTAACAAAAGTGCGAAAAGTGTTTTTTCCACACTAATACAAGTGCAAAAGTGGTTTCCTGCACCAACACAAGTGCGAAAAGTGGTTTTTCAACACTAACACAAGTGCGAAAAGTGGTTTTCAACACTAACACAAGTGCGAAAAGTGGTTTCCTGCACCAACACAAGTGCGAAAAGTGGTTTTTCAACACTAACACAAGTGCGAAAAGTGGTTTTTCAACACTAACACACGTGCGAAAAGTGGTTTTTCAACACTAACACAAGTGCGAAAAGTGTTTTTTCCACACTAATACAAGTGCAAAAGTGGTTTCCTGCACCAACACAAGTGCGAAATGTGGTTTTTCAACACTAACACAAGTGCGAAAAGTGGTTTTTCAACACTAACACAAGTGCGAAAAGTGGTTTTTCAACACTAACACAACTGCGAAAAGTGGTTTTTCCACACTAATACAAGTGCAAAAGTGGTTTCCTGCACCAACACAAGTGCAAAAAGTGGTTTTTCAACACTAACACAAGTGCAAAAAGTGCTTTTTCAACACTATCACAAGTGCAAAAAGTGTTTTTTCCACACTAATACAAGTGCAAAAGTGGTTTCCTGCACCAACACAAGTGCGAAAAGTGGTTTTTCAACACTAACACAAGTGCGAAAAGTGTTTTTTAACACTAACTCAAGTGCGAAAAGTGGTTTTTCCACACTAATACAAGTGCAAAAGTGGTTTCCTGCACCAACACAAGTGCGAAAAGTGGTTTTTCAACACTAACACAAGTTCGAAAAGTGGTTTTTCAACACTATCACAAGTGCAAAAAGTGTTTTTTCCACACTAATACAAGTGCAAAAGTGGTTTCCTGCACCAACACAAGTGCGAAAAGTGGTTTTTCAACACTAACACAAGTGCCAAAAGTGGTTTTTCAACACTAACACAAGTGCGAAAAGTGGTTTTTCAACACTAACAAAAGTGCGAAAAGTGTTTTTTCCACACTAATACAAGTGCAAAAGTGGTTTCCTGCACCAAACAAGTGCGAAAAGTGGTTTTTCAACACTAACACAAGTGCGAAAAGTGGTTTTCAACACTAACACAAGTGCGAAAAGTGGTTTTTCCACACTAATACAAGTGCAAAAGTGGTTTCCTGCACCAACACAAGTGCGAAAAGTGGTTTTTCAACACTAACACAAGTGCGAAAAGTGGTTTTTCAACACTAACACAAGTGCGAAAAGTGGTTTTTCAACACTAACACAAGTGCGAAAAGTGGTTTTTCCACACTAATACAAGTGCAAAAGTGGTTTCCTGCACCAACACAAGTGCGAAAAGTGGTTTTTCAACACTAACACAAGTGCGAAAAGTGTTTTTTCCACACTAATACAAGTGCAAAAGTGGTTTCCTGCACCAACACAAGTGCGAAAAGTGGTTTTTCAACACTAACACAAGTGCGAAAAGTGGTTTTTCAACACTAACACAAGTGCGAAAAGTGGTTTTTCAACACTAACACAAGTGCGAAAAGTGGTTTTTCCACACTAATACAAGTGCAAAAGTGGTTTCCTGCACCAACACAAGTGCGAAAAGTGGTTTTTCCACACTAATACAAGTGCAAAAGTGGTTTCCTGCACAAACACAAGTGCGAAAAGTGGTTTTTCAACATTAACACAAGTGCGAAAAGTGGTTTTTCCACACTAATAGAAGTGCAAAAGTGGTTTCCTGCACCAACACAAGTGCGAAAAGTGGTTTTTCAACACTAACCCAAGTGCGAAAAGTGGTTTTTCAACACTAACACAAGTGCGAAAAGTGGTTTTTCCACACTAATACAAGTGCAAAAGTGGTTTCCTGCACCAACACAAGTGTGAAAAGTGGTTTTTCAACACTAACACAAGTTCGAAAAGTGGTTTTTCAACACTATCACAAGTGCAAAAAGTGTTTTTTCCACACTAATACAAGTGCAAAAGTGGTTTCCTGCACCAACACAAGTGCATAAAGTGGTTTTTCAACACTAACACAAGTGCCAAAAGTGGTTTTTCAACACTAACACAAGTGCGAAAAGTGGTTTTTCAACACTAACAAAAGTGCGAAAAGTGTTTTTTCCACACTAATACAAGTGCAAAAGTGGTTTCCTGCACCAACACAAGTGCGAAAAGTGGTTTTTCAACACTAACACAAGTGCGAAAAGTGGTTTTTCAACACTAACACAAGTGCGAAAAGTGGTTTTTCCACACTAATACAAGTGCAAAAGTGGTTTCCTGCACCAACACAAGTGCGAAAAGTGGTTTTTCAACACTAACACAAGTGCGAAAAGTGGTTTTTCAACACTAACACAAGTGCGAAAAGTGGTTTTTCAACACTAACACAAGTGCGAAAAGTGGTTTTTCCACACTAATACAAGTGCAAAAGTGGTTTCCTGCACCAACACAAGTGCGAAAAGTGGTTTTTCAACACTAACACAAGTGCGAAAAGTGTTTTTTCCACACTAATACAAGTGCAAAAGTGGTTTCCTGCACCAACACAAGTGCAAAAAGTGGTTTTTCAACACTAACACAAGTGCGAAAAGTGGTTTTTCAACACAAACACAAGTGCGAAAAGTGGTTTTACAACACTAACACAAGTGCGAAAAGTGGTTTTTCCACACTAATACAAGTGCAAAAGTGGTTTCCTGCACCAACACAAGTGCGAAAAGTGGTTTTTCCACACTAATACAAGTGCAAAAGTGGTTTCCTGCACAAACACAAGTGCGAAAAGTGGTTTTTCAACATTAACACAAGTGCGAAAAGTGGTTTTTCCACACTAATAGAAGTGCAAAAGTGGTTTCCTGCACCAACACAAGTGCGAAAAGTGGTTTTTCAACACTAACCCAAGTGCGAAAAGTGGTTTTTCAACACTAACACAAGTGCGAAAAGTGGTTTTTCCACACTAATACAAGTGCAAAAGTGGTTTCCTGCACCAACACAAGTGTGAAAAGTGGTTTTTCAACACTAACACAAGTGCGAAAAGTGGTTTTTCAACACTAACACAAGTGCGAAAAGTGGTTTTTCAACACTAACACAAGTGCGAAAAGTGTTTTTTCCACACTAATACAAGTGCAAAAGTGGTTTCCTGCACCAACACAAGTGCGAAAAGTGGTTTTTCAACACTAACACAAGTGCGAAAAGTGGTTTTTCAACACTAACACAAGTGCAAAAAGTGTTTTTTCCACACTAATACAAGTGCAAAAGTGGTTTCCTGCACCAACACAAGTGCGAAAAGTGGTTTTTCAACACTAACACAAGTGCGAAAAGTGGTTTTTCAACACTAACACAAGTGCGAAAAGTGGTTTTTCAACACTAACACAAGTGCGAAAAGTGGTTTTTCAACACTAACACAAGTGCGAAAAGTGTTTTTTCCACACTAATACAAGTGCAAAAGTGGTTTCCTGCACCAACACAAGTGCGAAATGTGGTTTTTCAACACTAACACAAGTGCGAAAAGTGGTTTTTCAACACTAACACAAGTGCGAAAAGTGTTTTTTCAACACTAACACAAGTGCGAAAAGTGGTTTTTCCACACTAATACAAGTGCAAAAGTGGTTTCCTGCACCAACACAAGTGCAAAAAGTGGTTTTTCAACACTAACACAAGTGCGAAAAGTGCTTTTTCAACACTATCACAAGTGCAAAAAGTGTTTTTTCCACACTAATACAAGTGCAAAAGTGGTTTCCTGCACCAACACAAGTGCGAAAAGTGGTTTTTCAACACTAACACAAGTGCGAAAAGTGTTTTTTCCACACTAATACAAGTGCAAAAGTGGTTTCCTGCACCAACACAAGTGCGAAAAGTGGTTTTTCAACACTAACACAAGTTCGAAAAGTGGTTTTTCAACACTATCACAAGTGCAAAAGGTGTTTTTTCCACACTAATACAAGTGCAAAAGTGGTTTCCTGCACCAACACAAGTGCGAAAAGTGGTTTTTCAACACTAACACAAGTGCGAAAAGTGGTTTTTCAACACTAACACAAGTGCCAAAAGTGGTTTTTCAACACTAACACAAGTGCGAAAAGTGGTTTTTCAACACTAACAAAAGTGCGAAAAGTGTTTTTTCCACACTAATACAAGTGCAAAAGTGGTTTCCTGCACCAACACAAGTGCGAAAAGTGGTTTTTCAACACTAACACAAGTGCGAAAAGTGGTTTTCAACACTAACACAAGTGCGAAAAGTGGTTTCCTGCACCAACACAAGTGCGAAAAGTGGTTTTTCAACACTAACACAAGTGCGAAAAGTGGTTTTTCAACACTAACACACGTGCGAAAAGTGGTTTTTCAACACTAACACAAGTGCGAAAAGTGTTTTTTCCACACTAATACAAGTGCAAAAGTGGTTTCCTGCACCAACACAAGTGCGAAATGTGGTTTTTCAACACTAACACAAGTGCGAAAAGTGGTTTTTCAACACTAACACAAGTGCGAAAAGTGGTTTTTCAACACTAACACAACTGCGAAAAGTGGTTTTTCCACACTAATACAAGTGCAAAAGTGGTTTCCTGCACCAACACAAGTGCAAAAAGTGGTTTTTCAACACTAACACAAGTGCAAAAAGTGCTTTTTCAACACTATCACAAGTGCAAAAAGTGTTTTTTCCACACTAATACAAGTGCAAAAGTGGTTTCCTGCACCAACACAAGTGCGAAAAGTGGTTTTTCAACACTAACACAAGTGCGAAAAGTGTTTTTTAACACTAACTCAAGTGCGAAAAGTGGTTTTTCCACACTAATACAAGTGCAAAAGTGGTTTCCTGCACCAACACAAGTGCGAAAAGTGGTTTTTCAACACTAACACAAGTTCGAAAAGTGGTTTTTCAACACTATCACAAGTGCAAAAAGTGTTTTTTCCACACTAATACAAGTGCAAAAGTGGTTTCCTGCACCAACACAAGTGCGAAAAGTGGTTTTTCAACACTAACACAAGTGCCAAAAGTGGTTTTTCAACACTAACACAAGTGCGAAAAGTGGTTTTTCAACACTAACAAAAGTGCGAAAAGTGTTTTTTCCACACTAATACAAGTGCAAAAGTGGTTTCCTGCACCAAACAAGTGCGAAAAGTGGTTTTTCAACACTAACACAAGTGCGAAAAGTGGTTTTCAACACTAACACAAGTGCGAAAAGTGGTTTTTCCACACTAATACAAGTGCAAAAGTGGTTTCCTGCACCAACACAAGTGCGAAAAGTGGTTTTTCAACACTAACACAAGTGCGAAAAGTGGTTTTTCAACACTAACACAAGTGCGAAAAGTGGTTTTTCAACACTAACACAAGTGCGAAAAGTGGTTTTTCCACACTAATACAAGTGCAAAAGTGGTTTCCTGCACCAACACAAGTGCGAAAAGTGGTTTTTCAACACTAACACAAGTGCGAAAAGTGTTTTTTCCACACTAATACAAGTGCAAAAGTGGTTTCCTGCACCAACACAAGTGCGAAAAGTGGTTTTTCAACACTAACACAAGTGCGAAAAGTGGTTTTTCAACACTAACACAAGTGCGAAAAGTGGTTTTTCAACACTAACACAAGTGCGAAAAGTGGTTTTTCCACACTAATACAAGTGCAAAAGTGGTTTCCTGCACCAACACAAGTGCGAAAAGTGGTTTTTCCACACTAATACAAGTGCAAAAGTGGTTTCCTGCACAAACACAAGTGCGAAAAGTGGTTTTTCAACATTAACACAAGTGCGAAAAGTGGTTTTTCCACACTAATAGAAGTGCAAAAGTGGTTTCCTGCACCAACACAAGTGCGAAAAGTGGTTTTTCAACACTAACCCAAGTGCGAAAAGTGGTTTTTCAACACTAACACAAGTGCGAAAAGTGGTTTTTCCACACTAATACAAGTGCAAAAGTGGTTTCCTGCACCAACACAAGTGTGAAAAGTGGTTTTTCAACACTAACACAAGTGCGAAAAGTGGTTTTTCAACACTAACACAAGTGCGAAAAGTGGTTTTTCAACACTAACACAAGTGCGAAAAGTGTTTTTTCCACACTAATACAAGTGCAAAAGTGGTTTCCTGCACCAACACAAGTGCGAAAAGTGGTTTTTCAACACTAACACAAGTGCGAAAAGTGGTTTTTCAACACTAACACAAGTGCAAAAAGTGTTTTTTCAACACTAATACAAGTGCAAAAGTGGTTTCCTGCACCAACACAAGTGCGAAAAGTGGTTTTTCAACACTAACACAAGTGCGAAAAGTGGTTTTTCAACACTAACACAAGTGCGAAAAGTGGTTTTTCAACACTAACACAAGTGCGAAAAGTGTTTTTTCCACACTAATACAAGTGCAAAAGTGGTTTCCTGCACCAACACAAGTGCGAAATGTGGTTTTTCAACACTAACACAAGTGCGAAAAGTGGTTTTTCAACACTAACACAAGTGCGAAAAGTGGTTTTTCAACACTAACACAAGTGCGAAAAGTGGTTTTTCCACACTAATACAAGTGCAAAAGTGGTTTCCTGCACCAACACAAGTGCAAAAAGTGGTTTTTCAACACTAACACAAGTGCGAAAAGTGCTTTTTCAACACTATCACAAGTGCAAAAAGTGTTTTTTCCACACTAATACAAGTGCAAAAGTGGTTTCCTGCACCAACACAAGTGCGAAAAGTGGTTTTTCAACACTAACACAAGTTCGAAAAGTGGTTTTTCAACACTATCACAAGTGCAAAAAGTGTTTTTTCCACACTAATACAAGTGCAAAAGTGGTTTCCTGCACCAACACAAGTGCGAAAAGTGGTTTTTCAACACTAACACAAGTGCCAAAAGTGGTTTTTCAACACTAACACAAGTGCGAAAAGTGGTTTTTCAACACTAACAAAAGTGCGAAAAGTGTTTTTTCCACACTAATACAAGTGCAAAAGTGGTTTCCTGCACCAACACAAGTGCGAAAAGTGGTTTTTCAACACTAACACAAGTGCGAAAAGTGGTTTTCAACACTAACACAAGTGCGAAAAGTGGTTTTTCCACACTAATACAAGTGCAAAAGTGGTTTCCTGCACCAACACAAGTGCGAAAAGTGGTTTTTCAACACTAACACAAGTGCGAAAAGTGGTTTTTCAACACTAACACAAGTGCGAAAAGTGGTTTTTCAACACTAACACAAGTGCGAAAAGTGGTTTTTCCACACTAATACAAGTGCAAAAGTGGTTTCCTGCACCAACACAAGTGCGAAAAGTGGTTTTTCAACACTAACACAAGTGCGAAAAGTGTTTTTTCCACACTAATACAAGTGCAAAAGTGGTTTCCTGCACCAACACAAGTGCGAAAAGTGGTTTTTCAACACTAACACAAGTGCGAAAAGTGGTTTTTCAACACTAACACAAGTGCGAAAAGTGGTTTTTCAACACTAACACAAGTGCGAAAAGTGGTTTTTCCACACTAATACAAGTGCAAAAGTGGTTTCCTGCACCAACACAAGTGCGAAAAGTGGTTTTTCCACACTAATACAAGTGCAAAAGTGGTTTCCTGCACAAACACAAGTGCGAAAAGTGGTTTTTCAACATTAACACAAGTGTGAAAAGTGGTTTTTCCACACTAATAGAAGTGCAAAAGTGGTTTCCTGCACCAACACAAGTGCGAAAAGTGGTTTTTCAACACTAACCCAAGTGCGAAAAGTGGTTTTTCAACACTAACACAAGTGCGAAAAGTGGTTTTTCCACACTAATACAAGTGCAAAAGTGGTTTCCTGCACCAACACAAGTGTGAAAAGTGGTTTTTCAACACTAACACAAGTGCGAAAAGTGGTTTTTCAACACTAACACAAGTGCGAAAAGTGGTTTTTCAACACTAACACAAGTGCGAAAAGTGTTTTTTCCACACTAATACAAGTGCAAAAGTGGTTTCCTGCACCAACACAAGTGCGAAAAGTGGTTTTTCAACACTAACACAAGTGCGAAAAGTGGTTTTTCAACACTAACACAAGTGCAAAAAGTGTTTTTTCCACACTAATACAAGTGCAAAAGTGGTTTCCTGCACCAACACAAGTGCGAAAAGTGGTTTTTCAACACTAACACAAGTGCGAAAAGTGGTTTTTCAACACTAACACAAGTGCGAAAAGTGGTTTTTCAACACTAACACAAGTGCGAAAAGTGGTTTTTCAACACTAACACAAGTGCGAAAAGTGTTTTTTCCACACTAATACAAGTGCAAAAGTGGTTTCCTGCACCAACACAAGTGCGAAATGTGGTTTTTCAACACTAACACAAGTGCGAAAAGTGGTTTTTCAACACTAACACAAGTGCGAAAAGTGGTTTTTCAACACTAACACAAGTGCGAAAAGTGGTTTTTCCACACTAATACAAGTGCAAAAGTGGTTTCCTGCACCAACACAAGTGCAAAAAGTGGTTTTTCAACACTAACACAAGTGCGAAAAGTGCTTTTTCAACACTATCACAAGTGCAAAAAGTGTTTTTTCCACACTAATACAAGTGCAAAAGTGGTTTCCTGCACCAACACAAGTGCGAAAAGTGGTTTTTCAACACTAACACAAGTGCGAAAAGTGTTTTTTCCACACTAATACAAGTGCAAAAGTGGTTTCCTGCACCAACACAAGTGCGAAAAGTGGTTTTTCAACACTAACACAAGTTCGAAAAGTGGTTTTTCAACACTAACACAAGTGCGAAAAGTGGTTTTTCAACACTAACACAAGTGCGAAAAGTGGTTTTTCAACACTAACACAAGTGCGAAAAGTGTTTTTTCCACACTAATACAAGTGCAAAAGTGGTTTCCTGCACCAACACAAGTGCGAAAAGTGGTTTTTCAACACTAACACAAGTGCGAAAAGTGGTTTTTCAACACTAACACAAGTGCAAAAAGTGTTTTTTCCACACTAATACAAGTGCAAAAGTGGTTTCCTGCACCAACACAAGTGCGAAAAGTGGTTTTTCAACACTAACACAAGTGCGAAAAGTGGTTTTTCAACACTAACACAAGTGCGAAAAGTGGTTTTTCAACACTAACACAAGTGCGAAAAGTGGTTTTTCAACACTAACACAAGTGCGAAAAGTGTTTTTTCCACACTAATACAAGTGCAAAAGTGGTTTCCTGCACCAACACAAGTGCGAAATGTGGTTTTTCAACACTAACACAAGTGCGAAAAGTGGTTTTTCAACACTAACACAAGTGCGAAAAGTGGTTTTTCAACACTAACACAAGTGTGAAAAGTGGTTTTTCCACACTAATACAAGTGCAAAAGTGGTTTCCTGCACCAACACAAGTGCAAAAAGTGGTTTTTCAACACTAACACAAGTGCGAAAAGTGCTTTTTCAACACTATCACAAGTGCAAAAAGTGTTTTTTCCACACTAATACAAGTGCAAAAGTGGTTTCCTGCACCAACACAAGTGCGAAAAGTGGTTTTTCAACACTAACACAAGTGCGAAAAGTGTTTTTTCCACACTAATACAAGTGCAAAAGTGGTTTCCTGCACCAACACAAGTGCGAAAAGTGGTTTTTCAACACTAACACAAGTTCGAAAAGTGGTTTTTCAACACTATCACAAGTGCAAAAGGTGTTTTTTCCACACTAATACAAGTGCAAAAGTGGTTTCCTGCACCAACACAAGTGCGAAAAGTGGTTTTTCAACACTAACACAAGTGCCAAAAGTGGTTTTTCAACACTAACACAAGTGCCAAAAGTGGTTTTTCAACACTAACAAAAGTGCGAAAAGTGTTTTGTCCACACTAATACAAGTGCAAAAGTGGTTTCCTGCACCAACACAAGTGCGAAAAGTGGTTTTTCGACACTAACACAAGTGCGAAAAGTGGTTTTTCAACACTAACACAAGTGCGAAAAGTGGTTTTTCCACACTAATACAAGTGCAAAAGTGGTTTCCTGCACCAACACAAGTGCGAAAAGTGGTTTTTCAACACTAACACAAGTGCGAAAAGTGGTTTTTCAACACTAACACACGTGCGAAAAGTGGTTTTTCAACACTAACACAAGTGCGAAAAGTGTTTTTTCCACACTAATACAAGTGCAAAAGTGGTTTCCTGCACCAACACAAGTGCGAAATGTGGTTTTTCAACACTAACACAAGTGCGAAAAGTGGTTTTTCAACACTAACACAAGTGCGAAAAGTGGTTTTTCAACACTAACACAACTGCGAAAAGTGGTTTTTCCACACTAATACAAGTGCAAAAGTGGTTTCCTGCACCAACACAAGTGCAAAAAGTGGTTTTTCAACACAAACACAAGTGCAAAAAGTGCTTTTTCAACACTATCACAAGTGCAAAAAGTGTTTTTTCCACACTAATACAAGTGCAAAAGTGGTTTCCTGCACCAACACAAGTGCGAAAAGTGGTTTTTCAACACTAACACAAGTGCGAAAAGTGTTTTTTAACACTAACTCAAGTGCGAAAAGTGGTTTTTCCACACTAATACAAGTGCAAAAGTGGTTTCCTGCACCAACACAAGTGCGAAAAGTGGTTTTTCAACACTAACACAAGTTCGAAAAGTGGTTTTTCAACACTATCACAAGTGCAAAAAGTGTTTTTTCCACACTAATACAAGTGCAAAAGTGGTTTCCTGCACCAACACAAGTGCGAAAAGTGGTTTTTCAACACTAACACAAGTG
Source organism: Myxine glutinosa (assembly GCF_964187855.1). Lineage (NCBI taxonomy): Eukaryota > Metazoa > Chordata > Myxini > Myxiniformes > Myxinidae > Myxine > Myxine glutinosa. Next base: position 28,704 of record NW_027617473.1, read on the forward strand.
CCAAAAGTGGTTTTTCAACACTAACACAAGTGCGAAAAGTGGTTTTTCAACACTAACAAAAGTGCGAAAAGTGTTTTTTCCACACTAATACAAGTGCAAAAGTGGTTTCCTGCACCAACACAAGTGCGAAAAGTGGTTTTTCAACACTAACACAAGTGCGAAAAGTGGTTTTTCCACACTAATACAAGTGCAAAAGTGGTTTCCTGCACCAACACAAGTGCGAAAAGTGGTTTTTCAACACTAACACAAGTGCGAAAAGTGGTTTTTCAACACTAACACAAGTGCGAAAAGTGGTTTTTCAACACTAACACAAGTGCGAAAAGTGTTTTTTCCACACTAATACAAGTGCAAAAGTGGTTTCCTGCACCAACACAAGTGCGAAAAGTGGTTTTTCAACATTAACACAAGTGCGAAAAGTGGTTTTTCCACACTAATAGAAGTGCAAAAGTGGTTTCCTGCACCAACACAAGTGCGAAAAGTGGTTTTTCAACACTAACCCAAGTGCGAAAAGTGGTTTTTCAACACTAACACAAGTGCGAAAAGTGGTTTTTCCACACTAATACAAGTGCAAAAGTGGTTTCCTGCACCAACACAAGTGTGAAAAGTGGTTTTTCAACACTAACACAAGTGCGAAAAGTGGTTTTTCAACACTAACACAAGTGCGAAAAGTGGTTTTTCAACACTAACACAAGTGCGAAAAGTGTTTTTTCCACACTAATACAAGTGCAAAAGTGGTTTCCTGCACCAACACAAGTGCGAAAAGTGGTTTTTCAACACTAACACAAGTGCGAAAAGTGGTTTTTCAACACTAACACAAGTGCAAAAAGTGTTTTTTCCACACTAATACAAGTGCAAAAGTGGTTTCCTGCACCAACACAAGTGCGAAAAGTGGTTTTTCAACACTAACACAAGTGCGAAAAGTGGTTTTTCAACACTAACACAAGTGCGAAAAGTGGTTTTTCAACACTAACACAAGTGCGAAAAGTGGTTTTTCAACACTAACACAAGTGCGAAAAGTGTTTTTTCCACACTAATACAAGTGCAAAAGTGGTTTCCTGCACCAACACAAGTGCGAAATGTGGTTTTTCAACACTAACACAAGTGCGAAAAGTGGTTTTTCAACACTAACACAAGTGCGAAAAGTGGTTTTTCAACACTAACACAAGTGCGAAAAGTGGTTTTTCCACACTAATACAAGTGCAAAAGTGGTTTCCTGCACCAACACAAGTGCGAAAAGTGGTTTTTCAACACTAACACAAGTGCGAAAAGTGGTTTTTCAACACTAACACAAGTGCGAAAAGTGGTTTTTCAACACTAACACAAGTGCGAAAAGTGGTTTTTCCACACTAATACAAGTGCAAAAGTGGTTTCCTGCACCAACACAAGTGCGAAAAGTGGTTTTTCCACACTAATACAAGTGCAAAAGTGGTTTCCTGCACAAACACAAGTGCGAAAAGTGGTTTTTTCAACATTAACACAAGTGCGAAAAGTGGTTTTTCCACACTAATAGAAGTGCAAAAGTGGTTTCCTGCACCAACACAAGTGCGAAAAGTGGTTTTTCAACACTAACCCAAGTGCGAAAAGTGGTTTTTCAACACTAACACAAGTGCGAAAAGTGGTTTTTCCACACTAATACAAGTGCAAAAGTGGTTTCCTGCACCAACACAAGTGTGAAAAGTGGTTTTTCAACACTAACACAAGTGCGAAAAGTGGTTTTTCAACACTAACACAAGTGCGAAAAGTGGTTTTTCAACACTAACACAAGTGCGAAAAGTGTTTTTTCCACACTAATACAAGTGCAAAAGTGGTTTCCTGCAACACAAGTGCGAAAAGTGGTTTTTCAACACTAACACAAGTGCGAAAAGTGGTTTTTCAACACTAACACAAGTGCAAAAAGTGTTTTTTCCACACTAATACAAGTGCAAAAGTGGTTTCCTGCACCAACACAAGTGCGAAAAGTGGTTTTTCAACACTAACACAAGTGCGAAAAGTGGTTTTCAACACTAACACAAGTGCGAAAAGTGGTTTTTCAACACTAACACAAGTGCGAAAAGTGGTTTTTCAACACTAACACAAGTGCGAAAAGTGGTTTTTCAACACTAACACAAGTGCGAAAAGTGTTTTTTCCACACTAATACAAGTGCAAAAGTGGTTTCCTGCACCAACACAAGTGCGAAATGTGGTTTATCAACACTAACACAAGTGCGAAAAGTGGTTTTTCAACACTAACACAAGTGCGAAAAGTGGTTTTTCAAACACTAACACAAGTGCGAAAAGTGGTTTTTCCACACTAATACAAGTGCAAAAGTGGTTTCCTGCACCAACACAAGTGCAAAAAGTGGTTTTTCAACACTAACACAAGTGCGAAAAGTGCTTTTTCAACACTATCACAAGTGCAAAAAGTGTTTTTTCCACACTAATACAAGTGCAAAAGTGGTTTTCCTGCACCAACACAAGTGCGAAAAGTGGTTTTTCAACACTAACACAAGTGCGAAAAGTGTTTTTTCCACACTAATACAAGTGCAAAAGTGGTTTCCTGCACCAACACAAGTGCGAAAAGTGGTTTTTCAACACTAACACAAGTTCGAAAAGTGGTTTTTCAACACTATCACAAGTGCAAAAGGTGTTTTTTCCACACTAATACAAGTGCAAAAGTGGTTTCCTGCACCAACACAAGTGCGAAAAGTGGTTTTTCAACACTAACACAAGTGCCAAAAGTGGTTTTTCAACACTAACACAAGTGCCAAAAGTGGTTTTTCAACACTAACAAAAGTGCGAAAAGTGTTTTGTCCACACTAATACAAGTGCAAAAGTGGTTTCCTGCACCAACACAAGTGCGAAAAGTGGTTTTTCGACACTAACACAAGTGCGAAAAGTGGTTTTTCAACACTAACACAAGTGCGAAAAGTGGTTTTTCCACACTAATACAAGTGCAAAAGTGGTTTCCTGCACCAACACAAGTGCGAAAAGTGGTTTTTCAACACTAACACAAGTGCGAAAAGTGGTTTTTCAACACTAACACACGTGCGAAAAGTGGTTTTTCAACACTAATACAAGTGCGAAAAGTGGTTTTTCCACACTAATACAAGTGCAAAAGTGGTTTCCTGCACCAACACAAGTGCGAAAAGTGGTTTTTCAACACTAACACAAGGGCGAAAAGTGTTTTTTCCACACTAATACAAGTGCAAAAGTGGTTTCCTGCACCAACACAAGTGCGAAAAGTGGTTTTTCAACACTAACACAAGTGCGAAAAGTGTTTTTCAACACTAACACAAGTGCGAAAAGTGGTTTTTCCACACTAATACAAGTGCAAAAGTGGTTTCCTGCACCAACACAAGTGCGAAAAGTGGTTTTTCCACACTAATACAAGTGCAAAAGTGGTTTCCTGCACCAACACAAGTGCGAAAGTGGTTTTTCAACACTAACACAGGTTCGAAAAGTGGTTTTTCAACACTATCACAAGTGCAAAAAGTGTTTTTCCACACTAATACAAGTGCAAAAGTGGTTTCCTGCACCAACACAAGTGCGAAAAGTGGTTTTTCAACACTAACACAAGTGCGAAAAGTGGTTTTTCAACACTAACACAAGTGCGAAAAGTGGTTTTTCCACACTAATACAAGTGCAAAAGTGGTTTCCTGCACCAACACAAGACCGAAAAGTGGTTTTTCCACACTAATACAAGTGCAAAAGTGGTTTCCTGCACCAACACAAGTGCGAAAAGTGGTTTTTCAACACTAACACAGGTTCGAAAAGTGGTTTTTCAACACTATCACAAGTGCAAAAAGTGTTTTTCCACACTAATACAAGTGCAAAAGTGGTTTCCTGCACCAACACAAGTGCGAAAAGTGGTTTTTCAACACTAACACAAGTGCGAAAAGTGGTTTTTCAACACTAACACAAGTGTGAAAAGTGGTTTTTCCACACTAATACAAGTGCAAAAGTGGTTTCCTGCACCAACACAAGTGCGAAAAGTGGTTTTTCAACACTAACACAAGTTCGAAAAGTGGTTTTTCAACACTATCACAAGTGCAAAAAGTGTTTTTTCCACACTAATACAAGTGCAAAAGTGGTTTCCTGCACCAACACAAGTGCGAAAAGTGGTTTTTTCAACACTAACACAAGTGCCAAAAGTGGTTTTTCAACACTAACACAAGTGCGAAAAGTGGTTTTTCAACACTAACAAAAGTGCGAAAAGTGTTTTTTCCACACTAATACAAGTGCAAAAGTGGTTTCCTGCACCAACACAAGTGCGAAAAGTGGTTTTTCAACACTAACACAAGTGCGAAAAGTGGTTTTCAACACTAACACAAGTGCGAAAAGTGGTTTTTCCACACTAATACAAGTGCAAAAGTGGTTTCCTGCACCAACACAAGTGCGAAAAGTGGTTTTTCAACACTAACACAAGTGCGAAAAGTGGTTTTTCAACACTAACACAAGTGTGAAAAGTGGTTTTTCAACACTAACACAAGTGCGAAAAGTGGTTTTTCCACACTAATACAAGTGCAAAAGTGGTTTCCTGCACCAACACAAGTGCGAAAAGTGGTTTTTCAACACTAACACAAGTTCGAAAAGTGGTTTTTCAACACTATCACAAGTGCAAAAGGTGTTTTTTCCACACTAATACAAGTGCAAAAGTGGTTTCCTGCACCAACACAAGTGCGAAAAGTGGTTTTTCAACACTAACACAAGTGCCAAAAGTGGTTTTTCAACACTAACACAAGTGCCAAAAGTGGTTTTTCAACACTAACAAAAGTGCGAAAAGTGTTTTGTCCACACTAATACAAGTGCAAAAGTGGTTTCCTGCACCAACACAAGTGCGAAAAGTGGTTTTTCGACACTAACACAAGTGCGAAAAGTGGTTTTTCAACACTAACACAAGTGCGAAAAGTGGTTTTTCCACACTAATACAAGTGCAAAAGTGGTTTCCTGCACCAACACAAGTGCGAAAAGTGGTTTTTCAACACTAACACAAGTGCGAAAAGTGGTTTTTCAACACTAACACACGTGCGAAAAGTGGTTTTTCAACACTAACACAAGTGCGAAAAGTGTTTTTTCCACACTAATACAAGTGCAAAAGTGGTTTCCTGCACCAACACAAGTGCGAAATGTGGTTTTTCAACACTAACACAAGTGCGAAAAGTGGTTTTTCAACACTAACACAAGTGCGAAAAGTGGTTTTTCAACACTAACACAACTGCGAAAAGTGGTTTTTCCACACTAATACAAGTGCAAAAGTGGTTTCCTGCACCAACACAAGTGCAAAAAGTGGTTTTTCAACACTAACACAAGTGCAAAAAGTGCTTTTTCAACACTATCACAAGTGCAAAAAGTGTTTTTTCCACACTAATACAAGTGCAAAAGTGGTTTCCTGCACCAACACAAGTGCGAAAAGTGGTTTTTCAACACTAACACAAGTGCGAAAAGTGTTTTTTAACACTAACTCAAGTGCGAAAAGTGGTTTTTCCACACTAATACAAGTGCAAAAGTGGTTTCCTGCACCAACACAAGTGCGAAAAGTGGTTTTTCAACACTAACACAAGTTCGAAAAGTGGTTTTTCAACACTATCACAAGTGCAAAAAGTGTTTTTTCCACACTAATACAAGTGCAAAAGTGGTTTCCTGCACCAACACAAGTGCGAAAAGTGGTTTTTCAACACTAACACAAGTGCCAAAAGTGGTTTTTCAACACTAACACAAGTGCGAAAAGTGGTTTTTCAACACTAACAAAAGTGCGAAAAGTGTTTTTTCCACTCTAATACAAGTGCAAAAGTGGTTTCCTGCACCAACACAAGTGCGAAAAGTGGTTTTTCAACACTAACACAAGTGCGAAAAGTGGTTTCCAACACTAACACAAGTGCGAAAAGTGGTTTTTCCACACTAATACAAGTGCAAAAGTGGTTTCCTGCACCAACACAAGTGCGAAAAGTGGTTTTTCAACACTAACACAAGTGCGAAAAGTGGTTTTTCAACACTAACACAAGTGCGAAAAGTGGTTTTTCAACACTAACACAAGTGCGAAAAGTGGTTTTTCCACACTAATACAAGTGCAAAAGTGGTTTCCTGCACCAACACAAGTGCGAAAAGTGGTTTTTCAACACTAACACAAGTGCGAAAAGTGTTTTTTCCACACTAATACAAGTGCAAAAGTGGTTTCCTGCACCAACACAAGTGCGAAAAGTGGTTTTTCAACACTAACACAAGTGCGAAAAGTGGTTTTTCAACACTAACACAAGTGCGAAAAGTGGTTTTTCAACACTAACACAAGTGCGAAAAGTGGTTTTTCCACACTAATACAAGTGCAAAAGTGGTTTCCTGCACCAACACAAGTGCGAAAAGTGGTTTTTCCACACTAATACAAGTGCAAAAGTGGTTTCCTGCACAAACACAAGTGCGAAAAGTGGTTTTTCAACATTAACACAAGTGCGAAAAGTGGTTTTTCCACACTAATAGAAGTGCAAAAGTGGTTTCCTGCACCAACACAAGTGCGAAAAGTGGTTTTTCAACACTAACCCAAGTGCGAAAAGTGGTTTTTCAACACTAACACAAGTGCGAAAAGTGGTTTTTCCACACTAATACAAGTGCAAAAGTGGTTTCCTGCACCAACACAAGTGTGAAAAGTGGTTTTTCAACACTAACACAAGTGCGAAAAGTGGTTTTTCAACACTAACACAAGTGCGAAAAGTGGTTTTTCAACACTAACACAAGTGCGAAAAGTGTTTTTTCCACACTAATACAAGTGCAAAAGTGGTTTCCTGCACCAACACAAGTGCGAAAAGTGGTTTTTCAACACTAACACAAGTGCGAAAAGTGGTTTTTCAACACTAACACAAGTGCAAAAAGTGTTTTTCCACACTAATACAAGTGCAAAAGTGGTTTCCTGCACCAACACAAGTGCGAAAAGTGGTTTTTCAACACTAACACAAGTGCGAAAAGTGGTTTTTCAACACTAACACAAGTGCGAAAAGTGGTTTTTCAACACTAACACAAGTGCGAAAAGTGGTTTTTCAACACTAACACAAGTGCGAAAAGTGTTTTTTCCACACTAATACAAGTGCAAAAGTGGTTTCCTGCACCAACACAAGTGCGAAAAGTGGTTTTTCAACACTAACACAAGTTCGAAAAGTGGTTTTTCAACACTATCACAAGTGCAAAAGGTGTTTTTTCCACACTAATACAAGTGCAAAAGTGGTTTCCTGCACCAACACAAGTGCGAAAAGTGGTTTTTCAACACTAACACAAGTGCCAAAAGTGGTTTTTCAACACTAACACAAGTGCCAAAAGTGGTTTTTCAACACTAACAAAAGTGCGAAAAGTGTTTTGTCCACACTAATACAAGTGCAAAAGTGGTTTCCTGCACCAACACAAGTGCGAAAAGTGGTTTTTCGACACTAACACAAGTGCGAAAAGTGGTTTTTCAACACTAACACAAGTGCGAAAAGTGGTTTTTCCACACTAATACAAGTGCAAAAGTGGTTTCCTGCACCAACACAAGTGCGAAAAGTGGTTTTTCAACACTAACACAAGTGCGAAAAGTGGTTTTTCAACACTAACACACGTGCGAAAAGTGGTTTTTCAACACTAATACAAGTGCGAAAAGTGGTTTTTCCACACTAATACAAGTGCAAAAGTGGTTTCCTGCACCAACACAAGTGCGAAAAGTGGTTTTTCAACACTAACACAAGGGCGAAAAGTGTTTTTTCCACACTAATACAAGTGCAAAAGTGGTTTCCTGCACCAACACAAGTGCGAAAAGTGGTTTTTCAACACTAACACAAGTGCGAAAAGTGGTTTTTCAACACTAACACAAGTGCGAAAAGTGGTTTTTCCACACTAATACAAGTGCAAAAGTGGTTTCCTGCACCAACACAAGTGCGAAAAGTGGTTTTTCCACACTAATACAAGTGCAAAAGTGGTTTCCTGCACCAACACAAGTGCGAAAAGTGGTTTTTCAACACTAACACAGGTTCGAAAAGTGGTTTTTCAACACTATCACAAGTGCAAAAAGTGTTTTTCCACACTAATACAAGTGCAAAAGTGGTTTCCTGCACCAACACAAGTGCGAAAAGTGGTTTTTCAACACTAACACAAGTGCGAAAAGTGGTTTTTCAACACTAACACAAGTGTGAAAAGTGGTTTTTCCACACTAATACAAGTGCAAAAGTGGTTTCCTGCACCAACACAAGACCGAAAAGTGGTTTTTCCACACTAATACAAGTGCAAAAGTGGTTTCCTGCACCAACACAAGTGCGAAAAGTGGTTTTTCAACACTAACACAGGTTCGAAAAGTGGTTTTTCAACACTATCACAAGTGCAAAAAGTGTTTTTCCACACTAATACAAGTGCAAAAGTGGTTTCCTGCACCAACACAAGTGCGAAAAGTGGTTTTTCAACACTAACACAAGTGCGAAAAGTGGTTTTTCAACACTAACACAAGTGTGAAAAGTGGTTTTTCCACACTAATACAAGTGCAAAAGTGGTTTCCTGCACCAACACAAGTGCGAAAAGTGGTTTTTCAACACTAACACAAGTTCGAAAAGTGGTTTTTCAACACTATCACAAGTGCAAAAAGTGTTTTTTCCACACTAATACAAGTGCAAAAGTGGTTTCCTGCACCAACACAAGTGCGAAAAGTGGTTTTTCAACACTAACACAAGTGCCAAAAGTGGTTTTTCAACACTAACACAAGTGCGAAAAGTGGTTTTTCAACACTAACAAAAGTGCGAAAAGTGTTTTTTCCACACTAATACAAGTGCAAAAGTGGTTTCCTGCACCAACACAAGTGCGAAAAGTGGTTTTTCAACACTAACACAAGTGCGAAAAGTGGTTTTCAACACTAACACAAGTGCGAAAAGTGGTTTTTCCACACTAATACAAGTGCAAAAGTGGTTTCCTGCACCAACACAAGTGCGAAAAGTGGTTTTTCAACACTAACACAAGTGCGAAAAGTGGTTTTTCAACACTAACACAAGTGCGAAAAGTGGTTTTTCAACACTAACACAAGTGCGAAAAGTGGTTTTTCCACACTAATACAAGTGCAAAAGTGGTTTCCTGCACCAACACAAGTGCGAAAAGTGGTTTTTCAACACTAACACAAGTTCGAAAAGTGGTTTTTCAACACTATCACAAGTGCAAAAGGTGTTTTTTCCACACTAATACAAGTGCAAAAGTGGTTTCCTGCACCAACACAAGTGCGAAAAGTGGTTTTTCAACACTAACACAAGTGCCAAAAGTGGTTTTTCAACACTAACACAAGTGCCAAAAGTGGTTTTTCAACACTAACAAAAGTGCGAAAAGTGTTTTGTCCACACTAATACAAGTGCAAAAGTGGTTTCCTGCACCAACACAAGTGCGAAAAGTGGTTTTTCGACACTAACACAAGTGCGAAAAGTGGTTTTTCAACACTAACACAAGTGCGAAAAGTGGTTTTTCCACACTAATACAAGTGCAAAAGTGGTTTCCTGCACCAACACAAGTGCGAAAAGTGGTTTTTCAACACTAACACAAGTGCGAAAAGTGGTTTTTCAACACTAACACACGTGCGAAAAGTGGTTTTTCAACACTAACACAAGTGCGAAAAGTGTTTTTTCCACACTAATACAAGTGCAAAAGTGGTTTCCTGCACCAACACAAGTGCGAAATGTGGTTTTTCAACACTAACACAAGTGCGAAAAGTGGTTTTTCAACACTAACACAAGTGCGAAAAGTGGTTTTTCAACACTAACACAACTGCGAAAAGTGGTTTTTCCACACTAATACAAGTGCAAAAGTGGTTTCCTGCACCAACACAAGTGCAAAAAGTGGTTTTTCAACACTAACACAAGTGCAAAAAGTGCTTTTTCAACACTATCACAAGTGCAAAAAGTGTTTTTTCCACACTAATACAAGTGCAAAAGTGGTTTCCTGCACCAACACAAGTGCGAAAAGTGGTTTTTCAACACTAACACAAGTGCGAAAAGTGTTTTTTAACACTAACTCAAGTGCGAAAAGTGGTTTTTCCACACTAATACAAGTGCAAAAGTGGTTTCCTGCACCAACACAAGTGCGAAAAGTGGTTTTTCAACACTAACACAAGTGCGAAAAGTGGTTTTTCAACACTAACACAAGTGCGAAAAGTGGTTTTTCAACACTAACACAAGTGCGAAAAGTGGTTTTTCAACACTAACACAAGTGCGAAAAGTGGTTTTTCAACACTAACACAAGTGCGAAAAGTGGTTTTTCAACACTAACACAAGTGCGAAAAGTGGTTTTTCAACACTAACAAAAGTGCGAAAAGTGTTTTTTCCACTCTAATACAAGTGCAAAAGTGGTTTCCTGCACCAACACAAGTGCGAAAAGTGGTTTTTCAACACTAACACAAGTGCGAAAAGTGGTTTCCAACACTAACACAAGTGCGAAAAGTGGTTTTTCCACACTAATACAAGTGCAAAAGTGGTTTCCTGCACCAACACAAGTGCGAAAAGTGGTTTTTCAACACTAACACAAGTGCGAAAAGTGGTTTTTCAACACTAACACAAGTGCGAAAAGTGGTTTTTCAACACTAACACAAGTGCGAAAAGTGGTTTTTCCACACTAATACAAGTGCAAAAGTGGTTTCCTGCACCAACACAAGTGCGAAAAGTGGTTTTTCAACACTAACACAAGTGCGAAAAGTGTTTTTTCCACACTAATACAAGTGCAAAAGTGGTTTCCTGCACCAACACAAGTGCGAAAAGTGGTTTTTCAACACTAACACAAGTGCGAAAAGTGGTTTTTCAACACTAACACAAGTGCGAAAAGTGGTTTTTCAACACTAACACAAGTGCGAAAAGTGGTTTTTCCACACTAATACAAGTGCAAAAGTGGTTTCCTGCACCAACACAAGTGCGAAAAGTGGTTTTTCCACACTAATACAAGTGCAAAAGTGGTTTCCTGCACAAACACAAGTGCGAAAAGTGGTTTTTCAACATTAACACAAGTGCGAAAAGTGGTTTTTCCACACTAATAGAAGTGCAAAAGTGGTTTCCTGCACCAACACAAGTGCGAAAAGTGGTTTTTCAACACTAACCCAAGTGCGAAAAGTGGTTTTTCAACACTAACACAAGTGCGAAAAGTGGTTTTTCCACACTAATACAAGTGCAAAAGTGGTTTCCTGCACCAACACAAGTGTGAAAAGTGGTTTTTCAACACTAACACAAGTGCGAAAAGTGGTTTTTCAACACTAACACAAGTGCGAAAAGTGGTTTTTCAACACTAACACAAGTGCGAAAAGTGTTTTTTCCACACTAATACAAGTGCAAAAGTGGTTTCCTGCACCAACACAAGTGCGAAAAGTGGTTTTTCAACACTAACACAAGTGCGAAAAGTGGTTTTTCAACACTAACACAAGTGCAAAAAGTGTTTTTCCACACTAATACAAGTGCAAAAGTGGTTTCCTGCACCAACACAAGTGCGAAAAGTGGTTTTTCAACACTAACACAAGTGCGAAAAGTGGTTTTTCAACACTAACACAAGTGCAAAAAGTGGTTTTTCAACACTAACACAAGTGCGAAAAGTGGTTTTTCAACACTAACACAAGTGCGAAAAGTGTTTTTTCCACACTAATACAAGTGCAAAAGTGGTTTCCTGCACCAACACAAGTGCGAAATGTGGTTTTTCAACACTAACACAAGTGTGAAAAGTGGTTTTTCAACACTAACACAAGTGCGAAAAGTGGTTTTTCAACACTAACACAAGTGCGAAAAGTGGTTTTTCCACACTAATACAAGTGCAAAAGTGGTTTCCTGCACCAACACAAGTGCGAAAAGTGGTTTTTCAACACTAACACAAGTGCGAAAAGTGGTTTTTCAACACTAACACAAGTGCGAAAAGTGGTTTTTCAACACTAACACAAGTGCGAAAAGTGGTTTTTCCACACTAATACAAGTGCAAAAGTGGTTTCCTGCACCAACACAAGTGCGAAAAGTGGTTTTTCCACACTAATACAAGTGCAAAAGTGGTTTCCTGCACAAACACAAGTGCGAAAAGTGGTTTTTCAACATTAACACAAGTGCGAAAAGTGGTTTTTCCACACTAATAGAAGTGCAAAAGTGGTTTCCTGCACCAACACAAGTGCGAAAAGTGGTTTTTCAACACTAACCCAAGTGCGAAAAGTGGTTTTTCAACACTAACACAAGTGCGAAAAGTGGTTTTTCCACACTAATACAAGTGCAAAAGTGGTTTCCTGCACCAACACAAGTGTGAAAAGTGGTTTTTCAACACTAACACAAGTGCGAAAAGTGGTTTTTCAACACTAACACAAGTGCGAAAAGTGGTTTTTCAACACTAACACAAGTGCGAAAAGTGTTTTTTCCACACTAATACAAGTGCAAAAGTGGTTTCCTGCACCAACACAAGTGCGAAAAGTGGTTTTTCAACACTAACACAAGTGCGAAAAGTGGTTTTTCAACACTAACACAAGTGCAAAAAGTGTTTTTCCCACACTAATACAAGTGCAAAAGTGGTTTCCTGCACCAACACAAGTGCGAAAAGTGGTTTTTCAACACTAACACAAGTGCGAAAAGTGGTTTTTCAACACTAACACAAGTGCGAAAAGTGGTTTTTCAACACTAACACAAGTGCGAAAAGTGGTTTTTCAACACTAACACAAGTGCGAAAAGTGTTTTTTCCACACTAATACAAGTGCAAAAGTGGTTTCCTGCACCAACACAAGTGCGAAATGTGGTTTTTCAACACTAACACAAGTGCGAAAAGTGGTTTTTCAACACTAACACAAGTGCGAAAAGTGGTTTTTCAACACTAACACAAGTGCGAAAAGTGGTTTTTCCACACTAATACAAGTGCAAAAGTGGTTTCCTGCACCAACACAAGTGCAAAAAGTGGTTTTTCAACACTAACACAAGTGCGAAAAGTGCTTTTTCAACACTATCACAAGTGCAAAAAGTGTTTTTTCCACACTAATACAAGTGCAAAAGTGGTTTCCTGCACCAACACAAGTGCGAAAAGTGGTTTTTCAACACTAACACAAGTGCGAAAAGTGTTTTTTCCACACTAATACAAGTGCAAAAGTGGTTTCCTGCACCAACACAAGTGCGAAAAGTGGTTTTTCAACACTAACACAAGTTCGAAAAGTGGTTTTTCAACACTATCACAAGTGCAAAAGGTGTTTTTTCCACACTAATACAAGTGCAAAAGTGGTTTCCTGCACCAACACAAGTGCGAAAAGTGGTTTTTCAACACTAACACAAGTGCCAAAAGTGGTTTTTCAACACTAACACAAGTGCCAAAAGTGGTTTTTCAACACTAACAAAAGTGCGAAAAGTGTTTTGTCCACACTAATACAAGTGCAAAAGTGGTTTCCTGCACCAACACAAGTGCGAAAAGTGGTTTTTCGACACTAACACAAGTGCGAAAAGTGGTTTTTCAACACTAACACAAGTGCGAAAAGTGGTTTTTCCACACTAATACAAGTGCAAAAGTGGTTTCCTGCACCAACACAAGTGCGAAAAGTGGTTTTTCAACACTAACACAAGTGCGAAAAGTGGTTTTTCAACACTAACACACGTGCGAAAAGTGGTTTTTCAACACTAATACAAGTGCGAAAAGTGGTTTTTCCACACTAATACAAGTGCAAAAGTGGTTTCCTGCACCAACACAAGTGCGAAATGTGGTTTTTCAACACTAACACAAGTGCGAAAAGTGGTTTTTCAACACTAACACAAGTGCGAAAAGTGGTTTTTCAACACTAACACACGTGCGAAAAGTGGTTTTTCAACACTAACACAAGTGCGAAAAGTGTTTTTTCCACACTAATACAAGTGCAAAAGTGGTTTCCTGCACCAACACAAGTGCGAAATGTGGTTTTTCAACACTAACACAAGTGCGAAAAGTGGTTTTTCAACACTAACACAAGTGCGAAAAGTGGTTTTTCAACACTAACACAACTGCGAAAAGTGGTTTTTCCACACTAATACAAGTGCAAAAGTGGTTTCCTGCACCAACACAAGTGCAAAAAGTGGTTTTTCAACACAAACACAAGTGCAAAAAGTGCTTTTTCAACACTATCACAAGTGCAAAAAGTGTTTTTTCCACACTAATACAAGTGCAAAAGTGGTTTCCTGCACCAACACAAGTGCGAAAAGTGGTTTTTCAACACTAACACAAGTGCGAAAAGTGTTTTTTAACACTAACTCAAGTGCGAAAAGTGGTTTTTCCACACTAATACAAGTGCAAAAGTGGTTTCCTGCACCAACACAAGTGCGAAAAGTGGTTTTTCAACACTAACACAAGTTCGATAAGTGGTTTTTCAACACTATCACAAGTGCAAAAAGTGTTTTTTCCACACTAATACAAGTGCAAAAGTGGTTTCCTGCACCAACACAAGTGCGAAAAGTGGTTTTTCAACACTAACACAAGTGCCAAAAGTGGTTTTTCAACACTAACACAAGTGCGAAAAGTGGTTTTTCAACACTAACAAAAGTGCGAAAAGTGTTTTTTCCACACTAATACAAGTGCAAAAGTGGTTTCCTGCACCAACACAAGTGCGAAAAGTGGTTTTTCAACACTAACACAAGTGCGAAAAGTGGTTTTCAACACTAACACAAGTGCGAAAAGTGGTTTTTCCACACTAATACAAGTGCAAAAGTGGTTTCCTGCACCAACACAAGTGCGAAAAGTGGTTTTTCAACACTAACACAAGTGCGAAAAGTGGTTTTTCAACACTAACACAAGTGCGAAAAGTGGTTTTTCAACACTAACACAAGTGCGAAAAGTGGTTTTTCCACACTAATACAAGTGCAAAAGTGGTTTCCTGCACCAACACAAGTGCGAAAAGTGGTTTTTCAACACTAACACAAGTGCGAAAAGTGTTTTTTCCACACTAATACAAGTGCAAAAGTGGTTTCCTGCACCAACACAAGTGCGAAAAGTGGTTTTTCAACACTAACACAAGTGCGAAAAGTGGTTTTTCAACACTAACACAAGTGCGAAAAGTGGTTTTTCAACACTAACACAAGTGCGAAAAGTGGTTTTTCCACACTAATACAAGTGCAAAAGTGGTTTCCTGCACCAACACAAGTGCGAAAAGTGGTTTTTCCACACTAATACAAGTGCAAAAGTGGTTTCCTGCACAAACACAAGTGCGAAAAGTGGTTTTTCAACATTAACACAAGTGCGAAAAGTGGTTTTTCCACACTAATAGAAGTGCAAAAGTGGTTTCCTGCACCAACACAAGTGCGAAAAGTGGTTTTTCAACACTAACCCAAGTGCGAAAAGTGGTTTTTCAACAGTAACACAAGTGCGAAAAGTGGTTTTTCCACACTAATACAAGTGCAAAAGTGGTTTCCTGCACCAACACAAGTGTGAAAAGTGGTTTTTCAACACTAACACAAGTGCGAAAAGTGGTTTTTCAACACTAACACAAGTGCGAAAAGTGGTTTTTCAACACTAACACAAGTGCGAAAAGTGTTTTTTCCACACTAATACAAGTGCAAAAGTGGTTTCCTGCACCAACACAAGTGCGAAAAGTGGTTTTTCAACACTAACACAAGTGCGAAAAGTGGTTTTTCAACACTAACACAAGTGCAAAAAGTGTTTTTTCCACACTAATACAAGTGCAAAAGTGGTTTCCTGCACCAACACAAGTGCGAAAAGTGGTTTTTCAACACTAACACAAGTGCGAAAAGTGGTTTTTCAACACTAACACAAGTGCGAAAAGTGGTTTTTCAACACTAACACAAGTGCGAAAAGTGGTTTTTCAACACTAACACAAGTGCGAAAAGTGGTTTTTCAACACTAACACAAGTGCGAAAAGTGGTTTTTCCACACTAATACAAGTGCAAAAGTGGTTTCCTGCACCAACACAAGTGCGAAAAGTGGTTTTTCAACACTAACACAAGTGCGAAAAGTGGTTTTTCAACACTAACACAAGTGCGAAAAGTGGTTTTTCAACACTAACACAAGTGCGAAAAGTGGTTTTTCCACACTAATACAAGTGCAAAAGTGGTTTCCTGCACCAACACAAGTGCGAAAAGTGGTTTTTCCACACTAATACAAGTGCAAAAGTGGTTTCCTGCACAAACACAAGTGCGAAAAGTGGTTTTTCAACATTAACACAAGTGCGAAAAGTGGTTTTTCCACACTAATAGAAGTGCAAAAGTGGTTTCCTGCACCAACACAAGTGCGAAAAGTGGTTTTTCAACACTAACCCAAGTGCGAAAAGTGGTTTTTCAACACTAACACAAGCGCGAAAAGTGGTTTTTCCACACTAATACAAGTGCAAAAGTGGTTTCCTGCACCAACACAAGTGTGAAAAGTGGTTTTTCAACACTAACACAAGTGCGAAAAGTGGTTTTTCAACACTAACACAAGTGCGAAAAGTGGTTTTTCAACACTAACACAAGTGCGAAAAGTGTTTTTTCCACACTAATACAAGTGCAAAAGTGGTTTCCTGCACCAACACAAGTGCGAAAAGTGGTTTTTCAACACTAACACAAGTGCGAAAAGTGGTTTTTCAACACTAACACAAGTGCAAAAAGTGTTTTTTCCACACTAATACAAGTGCAAAAGTGGTTTCCTGCACCAACACAAGTGCGAAAAGTGGTTTTTCAACACTAACACAAGTGCGAAAAGTGGTTTTTCAACACTAACACAAGTGCGAAAAGTGGTTTTTCAACACTAACACAAGTGCGAAAAGTGGTTTTTCAACACTAACACAAGTGCGAAAAGTGGTTTTTCAACACTAACACAAGTGCGAAAAGTGTTTTTTCCACACTAATACAAGTGCAAAAGTGGTTTCCTGCACCAACACAAGTGCGAAATGTGGTTTATCAACACTAACACAAGTGCGAAAAGTGGTTTTTCAACACTAACACAAGTGCGAAAAGTGGTTTTTCAACACTAACACAAGTGCGAAAAGTGGTTTTTCCACACTAATACAAGTGCAAAAGTGGTTTCCTGCACCAACACAAGTGCAAAAAGTGGTTTTTCAACACTAACACAAGTGCGAAAAGTGCTTTTTCAACACTATCACAAGTGCAAAAAGTGTTTTTTCCACACTAATACAAGTGCAAAAGTGGTTTCCTGCACCAACACAAGTGCGAAAAGTGGTTTTTCAACACTAACACAAGTGCGAAAAGTGTTTTTTCCACACTAATACAAGTGCAAAAGGGGTTTCCTGCACCAACACAAGTGCGAAAAGTGGTTTTTCAACACTAACACAAGTTCGAAAAGTGGTTTTTCAACACTATCACAAGTGCAAAAGGTGTTTTTTCCACACTAATACAAGTGCAAAAGTGGTTTCCTGCACCAACACAAGTGCGAAAAGTGGTTTTTCAACACTAACACAAGTGCCAAAAGTGGTTTTTCAACACTAACACAAGTGCCAAAAGTGGTTTTTCAACACTAACAAAAGTGCGAAAAGTGTTTTGTCCACACTAATACAAGTGCAAAAGTGGTTTCCTGCACCAACACAAGTGCGAAAAGTGGTTTTTCGACACTAACACAAGTGCGAAAAGTGGTTTTTCAACACGAACACAAGTGCGAAAAGTGGTTTTTCCACACTAATACAAGTGCAAAAGTGGTTTCCTGCACCAACACAAGTGCGAAAAGTGGTTTTTCAACACTAACACAAGTGCGAAAAGTGGTTTTTCAACACTAACACACGTGCGAAAAGTGGTTTTTCAACACTAATACAAGTGCGAAAAGTGGTTTTTCCACACTAATACAAGTGCAAAAGTGGTTTCCTGCACCAACACAAGTGCGAAAAGTGGTTTTTCAACACTAACACAAGTGCGAAAAGTGTTTTTTCCACACTAATACAAGTGCAAAAGTGGTTTCCTGCACCAACACAAGTGCGAAAAGTGGTTTTTCAACACTAACACAAGTGCGAAAAGTGGTTTTTCCACACTAATACAAGTGCAAAAGTGGTTTCCTGCACCAACACAAGTGCGAAAAGTGGTTTTTCCACACTAATACAAGTGCAAAAGTGGTTTCCTGCACCAACACAAGTGTGAAAAGTGGTTTTTCAACACTAACACAGGTTCGAAAAGTGGTTTTTCAACACTATCACAAGTGCAAAAAGTGTTTTTCCACACTAATACAAGTGCAAAAGTGGTTTCCTGCACCAACACAAGTGCGAAAAGTGGTTTTTCAACACTAACACAAGTGCGAAAAGTGGTTTTTCAACACTAACACAAGTGCGAAAAGTGGTTTTTCCACACTAATACAAGTGCAAAAGTGGTTTCCTGCACCAACACAAGACCGAAAAGTGGTTTTTCCACACTAATACAAGTGCAAAAGTGGTTTCCTGCACCAACACAAGTGCGAAAAGTGGTTTTTCAACACTAACACAGGTTCGAAAAGTGGTTTTTCAACACTATCACAAGTGCAAAAAGTGTTTTTCCACACTAATACAAGTGCAAAAGTGGTTTCCTGCACCAACACAAGTGCGAAAAGTGGTTTTTCAACACTAACACAAGTGCGAAAAGTGGTTTTTCAACACTAACACAAGTGTGAAAAGTGGTTTTTCCACACTAATACAAGTGCAAAAGTGGTTTCCTGCACCAACACAAGTGCGAAAAGTGGTTTTTCAACACTAACACAAGTTCGAAAAGTGGTTTTTCAACACTATCACAAGTGCAAAAAGTGTTTTTTCCACACTAATACAAGTGCAAAAGTGGTTTCCTGCACCAACACAAGTGCGAAAAGTGGTTTTTCAACACTAACACAAGTGCCAAAAGTGGTTTTTCAACACTAACACAAGTGCGAAAAGTGGTTTTTCAACACTAACAAAAGTGCGAAAAGTGTTTTTTCCACACTAATACAAGTGCAAAAGTGGTTTCCTGCACCAACACAAGTGCGAAAAGTGGTTTTTCAACACTAACACAAGTGCGAAAAGTGGTTTTCAACACTAACACAAGTGCGAAAAGTGGTTTTTCCACACTAATACAAGTGCAAAAGTGGTTTCCTGCACCAACACAAGTGCGAAAAGTGGTTTTTCAACACTAACACAAGTGCGAAAAGTGGTTTTTCAACACTAACACAAGTGCGAAAAGTGGTTTTTCAACACTAACACAAGTGCGAAAAGTGGTTTTTCCACACTAATACAAGTGCAAAAGTGGTTTCCTGCACCAACACAAGTGCGAAAAGCGGTTTTTCAACACTAACACAAGTTCGAAAAGTGGTTTTTCAACACTATCACAAGTGCAAAAGGTGTTTTTTCCACACTAATACAAGTGCAAAAGTGGTTTCCTGCACCAACACAAGTGCGAAAAGTGGTTTTTCAACACTAACACAAGTGCCAAAAGTGGTTTTTCAACACTAACACAAGTGCCAAAAGTGGTTTTTCAACACTAACAAAAGTGCGAAAAGTGTTTTGTCCACACGAATACAAGTGCAAAAGTGGTTTCCTGCACCAACACAAGTGCGAAAAGTGGTTTTTCGACACTAACACAAGTGCGAAAAGTGGTTTTTCAACACTAACACAAGTGCGAAAAGTGGTTTTTCCACACTAATACAAGTGCAAAAGTGGTTTCCTGCACCAACACAAGTGCGAAAAGTGGTTTTTCAACACTAACACAAGTGCGAAAAGTGGTTTTTCAACACTAACACACGTGCGAAAAGTGGTTTTTCAACACTAACACAAGTGCGAAAAGTGTTTTTTCCACACTAATACAAGTGCAAAAGTGGTTTCCTGCACCAACACAAGTGCGAAATGTGGTTTTTCAACACTAACACAAGTGCGAAAAGTGGTTTTTCAACACTAACACAAGTGCAAAAAGTGGTTTTTCAACACTAACACAACTGCGAAAAGTGGTTTTTCCACACTAATACAAGTGCAAAAGTGGTTTCCTGCACCAACACAAGTGCAAAAAGTGGTTTTTCAACACTAACACAAGTGCAAAAAGTGCTTTTTCAACACTATCACAAGTGCAAAAAGTGTTTTTTCCACACTAATACAAGTGCAAAAGTGGTTTCCTGCACCAACACAAGACCGAAAAGTGGTTTTTCCACACTAATACAAGTGCAAAAGTGGTTTCCTGCACCAACACAAGTGCGAAAAGTGGTTTTTCAACACTAACACAGGTTCGAAAAGTGGTTTTTCAACACTATCACAAGTGCAAAAAGTGTTTTTCCACACTAATACAAGTGCAAAAGTGGTTTCCTGCACCAACACAAGTGCGAAAAGTGGTTTTTCAACACTAACACAAGTGCGAAAAGTGGTTTTTCAACACTAACACAAGTGTGAAAAGTGGTTTTTCCACACTAATACAAGTGCAAAAGTGGTTTCCTGCACCAACACAAGTGCGAAAAGTGGTTTTTCAACACTAACACAAGTTCGAAAAGTGGTTTTTCAACACTATCACAAGTGCAAAAAGTGTTTTTTCCACACTAATACAAGTGCAAAAGTGGTTTCCTGCACCAACACAAGTGCGAAAAGTGGTTTTTCAACACTAACACAAGTGCCAAAAGTGGTTTTTCAACACTAACACAAGTGCGAAAAGTGGTTTTTCAACACTAACAAAAGTGCGAAAAGTGTTTTTTCCACACTAATACAAGTGCAAAAGTGGTTTCCTGCACCAACACAAGTGCGAAAAGTGGTTTTTCAACACTAACACAAGTGCGAAAAGTGGTTTTCAACACTAACACAAGTGCGAAAAGTGGTTTTTCCACACTAATACAAGTGCAAAAGTGGTTTCCTGCACCAACACAAGTGCGAAAAGTGGTTTTTCAACACTAACACAAGTGCGAAAAGTGGTTTTTCAACACTAACACAAGTGCGAAAAGTGGTTTTTCAACACTAACACAAGTGCGAAAAGTGGTTTTTCCACACTAATACAAGTGCAAAAGTGGTTTCCTGCACCAACACAAGTGCGAAAAGCGGTTTTTCAACACTAACACAAGTTCGAAAAGTGGTTTTTCAACACTATCACAAGTGCAAAAGGTGTTTTTTCCACACTAATACAAGTGCAAAAGTGGTTTCCTGCACCAACACAAGTGCGAAAAGTGGTTTTTCAACACTAACACAAGTGCCAAAAGTGGTTTTTCAACACTAACACAAGTGCCAAAAGTGGTTTTTCAACACTAACAAAAGTGCGAAAAGTGTTTTGTCCACACGAATACAAGTGCAAAAGTGGTTTCCTGCACCAACACAAGTGCGAAAAGTGGTTTTTCGACACTAACACAAGTGCGAAAAGTGGTTTTTCAACACTAACACAAGTGCGAAAAGTGGTTTTTCCACACTAATACAAGTGCAAAAGTGGTTTCCTGCACCAACACAAGTGCGAAAAGTGGTTTTTCAACACTAACACAAGTGCGAAAAGTGGTTTTTCAACACTAACACACGTGCGAAAAGTGGTTTTTCAACACTAACACAAGTGCGAAAAGTGTTTTTTCCACACTAATACAAGTGCAAAAGTGGTTTCCTGCACCAACACAAGTGCGAAATGTGGTTTTTCAACACTAACACAAGTGCGAAAAGTGGTTTTTCAACACTAACACAAGTGCAAAAAGTGGTTTTTCAACACTAACACAACTGCGAAAAGTGGTTTTTCCACACTAATACAAGTGCAAAAGTGGTTTCCTGCACCAACACAAGTGCAAAAAGTGGTTTTTCAACACTAACACAAGTGCAAAAAGTGCTTTTTCAACACTATCACAAGTGCAAAAAGTGTTTTTTCCACACTAATACAAGTGCAAAAGTGGTTTCCTGCACCAACACAAGTGCGAAAAGTGGTTTTTCAACACTAACACAAGTGCGAAAAGTGTTTTTTAACACTAACTCAAGTGCGAAAAGTGGTTTTTCCACACTAATACAAGTGCAAAAGTGGTTTCCTGCACCAACACAAGTGCGAAAAGTGGTTTTTCAACACTAACACAAGTTCGAAAAGTGGTTTTTCAACACTATCACAAGTGCAAAAAGTGTTTTTTCCACACTAATACAAGTGCAAAAGTGGTTTCCTGCACCAACACAAGTGCGAAAAGTGGTTTTTCAACACTAACACAAGTGCCAAAAGTGGTTTTTCAACACTAACACAAGTGCGAAAAGTGGTTTTTCAACACAAACAAAAGTGCGAAAAGTGTTTTTTCCACACTAATACAAGTGCAAAAGTGGTTTCCTGCACCAACACAAGTGCGAAAAGTGGTTTTTCAACACTAACACAAGTGCGAAAAGTGGTTTTCAACACTAACACAAGTGCGAAAAGTGGTTTTTCCACACTAATACAAGTGCAAAAGTGGTTTCCTGCACCAACACAAGTGCGAAAAGTGGTTTTTCAACACTAACACAAGTGCGAAAAGTGGTTTTTCAACACTAACACAAGTGCGAAAAGTGGTTTTTCAACACTAACACAAGTGCGAAAAGTGGTTTTTCCACACTAATACAAGTGCAAAAGTGGTTTCCTGCACCAACACAAGTGCGAAAAGTGGTTTTTCAACACTAACACAAGTGCGAAAAGTGTTTTTTCCACACTAATACAAGTGCAAAAGTGGTTTCCTGCACCAACACAAGTGCGAAAAGTGGTTTTTCAACACTAACACAAGTGCGAAAAGTGGTTTTTCAACACTAACACAAGTGCGAAAAGTGGTTTTTCAACACTAACACAAGTGCGAAAAGTGGTTTTTCCACACTAATACAAGTGCAAAAGTGGTTTCCTGCACCAACACAAGTGCGAAAAGTGGTTTTTCAACACTAACACAAGTTCGAAAAGTGGTTTTTCAACACTATCACAAGTGCAAAAAGTGTTTTTTCCACACTAATACAAGTGCAAAAGTGGTTTCCTGCACCAACACAAGTGCGAAAAGTGGTTTTTCAACACTAACACAAGTGCCAAAAGTGGTTTTTCAACACTAACACAAGTGCGAAAAGTGGTTTTTCAACACTAACAAAAGTGCGAAAAGTGTTTTTTCCACACTAATACAAGTGCAAAAGTGGTTTCCTGCACCAACACAAGTGCGAAAAGTGGTTTTTCAACACTAACACAAGTGCGAAAAGTGGTTTTCAACACTAACACAAGTGCGAAAAGTGGTTTTTCCACACTAATACAAGTGCAAAAGTGGTTTCCTGCACCAACACAAGTGCGAAAAGTGGTTTTTCAACACTAACACAAGTGCGAAAAGTGGTTTTTCAACACTAACACAAGTGCGAAAAGTGGTTTTTCCACACTAATACAAGTGCAAAAGTGGTTTCCTGCACCAACACAAGTGCGAAAAGCGGTTTTTCAACACTAACACAAGTTCGAAAAGTGGTTTTTCAACACTATCACAAGTGCAAAAGGTGTTTTTTCCACACTAATACAAGTGCAAAAGTGGTTTCCTGCACCAACACAAGTGCGAAAAGTGGTTTTTCAACACTAACACAAGTGCCAAAAGTGGTTTTTCAACACTAACACAAGTGCCAAAAGTGGTTTTTCAACACTAACAAAAGTGCGAAAAGTGTTTTGTCCACACGAATACAAGTGCAAAAGTGGTTTCCTGCACCAACACAAGTGCGAAAAGTGGTTTTTCGACACTAACACAAGTGCGAAAAGTGGTTTTTCAACACTAACACAAGTGCGAAAAGTGGTTTTTCCACACTAATACAAGTGCAAAAGTGGTTTCCTGCACCAACACAAGTGCGAAAAGTGGTTTTTCAACACTAACACAAGTGCGAAAAGTGGTTTTTCAACACTAACACACGTGCGAAAAGTGGTTTTTCAACACTAACACAAGTGCGAAAAGTGTTTTTTCCACACTAATACAAGTGCAAAAGTGGTTTCCTGCACCAACACAAGTGCGAAATGTGGTTTTTCAACACTAACACAAGTGCGAAAAGTGGTTTTTCAACACTAACACAAGTGCAAAAAGTGGTTTTTCAACACTAACACAACTGCGAAAAGTGGTTTTTCCACACTAATACAAGTGCAAAAGTGGTTTCCTGCACCAACACAAGTGCAAAAAGTGGTTTTTCAACACTAACACAAGTGCAAAAAGTGCTTTTTCAACACTATCACAAGTGCAAAAAGTGTTTTTTCCACACTAATACAAGTGCAAAAGTGGTTTCCTGCACCAACACAAGTGCGAAAAGTGGTTTTTCAACACTAACACAAGTGCGAAAAGTGTTTTTTAACACTAACTCAAGTGCGAAAAGTGGTTTTTCCACACTAATACAAGTGCAAAAGTGGTTTCCTGCACCAACACAAGTGCGAAAAGTGGTTTTTCAACACTAACACAAGTTCGAAAAGTGGTTTTTCAACACTATCACAAGTGCAAAAAGTGTTTTTTCCACACTAATACAAGTGCAAAAGTGGTTTCCTGCACCAACACAAGTGCGAAAAGTGGTTTTTCAACACTAACACAAGTGCCAAAAGTGGTTTTTCAACACTAACACAAGTGCGAAAAGTGGTTTTTCAACACTAACACAAGTGCGAAAAGTGGTTTTTCCACACTAATACAAGTGCAAAAGTGGTTTCCTGCACCAACACAAGTGCGAAAAGTGGTTTTTCAACACTAACACAAGTGCGAAAAGTGGTTTTTCAACACTAACACAAGTGCGAAAAGTGGTTTTTCAACACTAACACAAGTGCGAAAAGTGGTTTTTCCACACTAATACAAGTGCAAAAGTGGTTTCCTGCACCAACACAAGTGCGAAAAGTGGTTTTTCAACACTAACACAAGTGCGAAAAGTGGTTTTTCAACACTAACACAAGTGCGAAAAGTGGTTTTTCAACACTAACACAAGTGCGAAAAGTGGTTTTTCCACACTAATACAAGTGCAAAAGTGGTTTCCTGCACCAACACAAGTGCGAAAAGTGGTTTTTCAACACTAACACAAGTGCGAAAAGTGTTTTTTCCACACTAATACAAGTGCAAAAGTGGTTTCCTGCACCAACACAAGTGCGAAAAGTGGTTTTTCAACACTAACACAAGTGCGAAAAGTGGTTTTTCAACACTAACACAAGTGCGAAAAGTGGTTTTTCAACACTAACACAAGTGCGAAAAGTGGTTTTTCCACACTAATACAAGTGCAAAAGTGGTTTCCTGCACCAACACAAGTGCGAAAAGTGGTTTTTCCACACTAATACAAGTGCAAAAGTGGTTTCCTGCACAAACACAAGTGCGAAAAGTGGTTTTTCAACATTAACACAAGTGCGAAAAGTGGTTTTTCCACACTAATAGAAGTGCAAAAGTGGTTTCCTGCACCAACACAAGTGCGAAAAGTGGTTTTTCAACACTAACACAAGTGCGAAAAGTGGTTTTTCAACACTAACACAAGTGCGAAAAGTGGTTTTTCAACACTAACACAAGTGCGAAAAGTGGTTTTTCAACACTAACACAAGTGCGAAAAGTGTTTTTTCCACACTAATACAAGTGCAAAAGTGGTTTCCTGCACCAACACAAGTGCGAAATGTGGTTTTTCAACACTAACACAAGTGCGAAAAGTGGTTTTTCAACACTAACACAAGTGCGAAAAGTGGTTTTTCAACACTAACACAAGTGCGAAAAGTGGTTTTTCCACACTAATACAAGTGCAAAAGTGGTTTCCTGCACCAACACAAGTGCGAAAAGTGGTTTTTCAACACTAACACAAGTGCGAAAAGTGGTTTTTCAACACTAACACAAGTGCGAAAAGTGGTTTTTCAACACTAACACAAGTGCGAAAAGTGGTTTTTCCACACTAATACAAGTGCAAAAGTGGTTTCCTGCACCAACACAAGTGCGAAAAGTGGTTTTTCCACACTAATACAAGTGCAAAAGTGGTTTCCTGCACAAACACAAGTGCGAAAAGTGGTTTTTCAACATTAACACAAGTGCGAAAAGTGGTTTTTCCACACTAATAGAAGTGCAAAAGTGGTTTCCTGCACCAACACAAGTGCGAAAAGTGGTTTTTCAACACTAACCCAAGTGCGAAAAGTGGTTTTTCAACACTAACACAAGTGCGAAAAGTGGTTTTTCCACACTAATACAAGTGCAAAAGTGGTTTCCTGCACCAACACAAGTGTGAAAAGTGGTTTTTCAACACTAACACAAGTGCGAAAAGTGGTTTTTCAACACTAACACAAGTGCGAAAAGTGGTTTTTCAACACTAACACAAGTGCGAAAAGTGTTTTTTCCACACTAATACAAGTGCAAAAGTGGTTTCCTGCACCAACACAAGTGCGAAAAGTGGTTTTTCAACACTAACACAAGTGCGAAAAGTGGTTTTTCAACACTAACACAAGTGCAAAAAGTGTTTTTTCCACACTAATACAAGTGCAAAAGTGGTTTCCTGCACCAACACAAGTGCGAAAAGTGGTTTTTCAACACTAACACAAGTGCGAAAAGTGGTTTTTCAACACTAACACAAGTGCGAAAAGTGGTTTTTCAACACTAACACAAGTGCGAAAAGTGGTTTTTCAACACTAACACAAGTGCGAAAAGTGTTTTTTCCACACTAATACAAGTGCAAAAGTGGTTTCCTGCACCAACACAAGTGCGAAATGTGGTTTTTCAACACTAACACAAGTGCGAAAAGTGGTTTTTCAACACTAACACAAGTGCGAAAAGTGGTTTTTCAACACTAACACAAGTGCGAAAAGTGGTTTTTCCACACTAATACAAGTGCAAAAGTGGTTTCCTGCACCAACACAAGTGCAAAAAGTGGTTTTTCAACACTAACACAAGTGCGAAAAGTGCTTTTTCAACACTATCACAAGTGCAAAAAGTGTTTTTTCCACACTAATACAAGTGCAAAAGTGGTTTCCTGCACCAACACAAGTGCGAAAAGTGGTTTTTCAACACTAACACAAGTGCGAAAAGTGTTTTTTCCACACTAATACAAGTGCAAAAGTGGTTTCCTGCACCAACACAAGTGCGAAAAGTGGTTTTTCAACACTAACACAAGTTCGAAAAGTGGTTTTTCAACACTATCACAAGTGCAAAAGGTGTTTTTTCCACACTAATACAAGTGCAAAAGTGGTTTCCTGCACCAACACAAGTGCGAAAAGTGGTTTTTCAACACTAACACAAGTGCCAAAAGTGGTTTTTCAACACTAACACAAGTGCCAAAAGTGGTTTTTCAACACTAACAAAAGTGCGAAAAGTGTTTTGTCCACACTAATACAAGTGCAAAAGTGGTTTCCTGCACCAACACAAGTGCGAAAAGTGGTTTTTCGACACTAACACAAGTGCGAAAAGTGGTTTTTCAACACTAACACAAGTGCGAAAAGTGGTTTTTCCACACTAATACAAGTGCAAAAGTGGTTTCCTGCACCAACACAAGTGCGAAAAGTGGTTTTTCAACACTAACACAAGTGCGAAAAGTGGTTTTTCAACACTAACACACGTGCGAAAAGTGGTTTTTCAACACTAATACAAGTGCGAAAAGTGGTTTTTCCACACTAATACAAGTGCAAAAGTGGTTTCCTGCACCAACACAAGTGCGAAAAGTGGTTTTTCAACACTAACACAAGTGCGAAAAGTGTTTTTCCACACTAATACAAGTGCAAAAGTGGTTTCCTGCACCAACACAAGTGCGAAAAGTGGTTTTTCAACACTAACACAAGTGCGAAAAGTGGTTTTTCAACACTAACACAAGTGCGAAAAGTGGTTTTTCCACACTAATACAAGTGCAAAAGTGGTTTCCTGCACCAACACAAGTGCGAAAAGTGGTTTTTCCACACTAATACAAGTGCAAAAGTGGTTTCCTGCACCAACACAAGTGCGAAAAGTGGTTTTTCAACACTAACACAGGTTCGAAAAGTGGTTTTTCAACACTATCACAAGTGCAAAAAGTGTTTTTCCACACTAATACAAGTGCAAAAGTGGTTTCCTGCACCAACACAAGTGCGAAAAGTGGTTTTTCCACACTAATACAAGTGCAAAAGTGGTTTCCTGCACAAACACAAGTGCGAAAAGTGGTTTTTCAACATTAACACAAGTGCGAAAAGTGGTTTTTCCACACTAATAGAAGTGCAAAAGTGGTTTCCTGCACCAACACAAGTGCGAAAAGTGGTTTTTCAACACTAACCCAAGTGCGAAAAGTGGTTTTTCAACACTAACACAAGTGCGAAAAGTGGTTTTTCCACACTAATACAAGTGCAAAAGTGGTTTCCTGCACCAACACAAGTGTGAAAAGTGGTTTTTCAACACTAACACAAGTGCGAAAAGTGGTTTTTCAACACTAACACAAGTGCGAAAAGTGGTTTTTCAACACTAACACAAGTGCGAATAGTGTTTTTTCCACACTAATACAAGTGCAAAAGTGGTTTCCTGCACCAACACAAGTGCGAAAAGTGGTTTTTCAACACTAACACAAGTGCGAAAAGTGGTTTTTCAACACTAACACAAGTGCAAAAAGTGTTTTTCCACACTAATACAAGTGCAAAAGTGGTTTCCTGCACCAACACAAGTGCGAAAAGTGGTTTTTCAACACTAACACAAGTGCGAAAAGTGGTTTTTCAACACTAACACAAGTGCGAAAAGTGGTTTTTCAACACTAACACAAGTGCGAAAAGTGGTTTTTCAACACTAACACAAGTGCGAAAAGTGTTTTTTCCACACTAATACAAGTGCAAAAGTGGTTTCCTGCACCAACACAAGTGCGAAATGTGGTTTTTCAACACTAACACAAGTGCGAAAAGTGGTTTTTCAACACTAACACAAGTGCGAAAAGTGGTTTTTCAACACTAACACAAGTGCGAAAAGTGGTTTTTCCACACTAATACAAGTGCAAAAGTGGTTTCCTGCACCAACACAAGTGCGAAAAGTGGTTTTTCAACACTAACACAAGTGCGAAAAGTGGTTTTTCAACACTAACACAAGTGCGAAAAGTGGTTTTTCAACACTAACACAAGTGCGAAAAGTGGTTTTTCCACACTAATACAAGTGCAAAAGTGGTTTCCTGCACCAACACAAGTGCGAAAAGTGGTTTTTCCACACTAATACAAGTGCAAAAGTGGTTTCCTGCACAAACACAAGTGCGAAAAGTGGTTTTTCAACATTAACACAAGTGCGAAAAGTGGTTTTCCACACTAATAGAAGTGCAAAAGTGGTTTCCTGCACCAACACAAGTGCGAAAAGTGGTTTTTCAACACTAACCCAAGTGCGAAAAGTGGTTTTTCAACACTAACACAAGTGCGAAAAGTGGTTTTTCCACACTAATACAAGTGCAAAAGTGGTTTCCTGCACCAACACAAGTGTGAAAAGTGGTTTTTCAACACTAACACAAGTGCGAAAAGTGGTTTTTCAACACTAACACAAGTGCGAAAAGTGGTTTTTCAACACTAACACAAGTGCGAAAAGTGTTTTTTCCACACTAATACAAGTGCAAAAGTGGTTTCCTGCACCAACACAAGTGCGAAAAGTGGTTTTTCAACACTAACACAAGTGCGAAAAGTGGTTTTTCAACACTAACACAAGTGCAAAAAGTGTTTTTCCCACACTAATACAAGTGCAAAAGTGGTTTCCTGCACCAACACAAGTGCGAAAAGTGGTTTTTCAACACTAACACAAGTGCGAAAAGTGGTTTTTCAACACTAACACAAGTGCGAAAAGTGGTTTTTCAACACTAACACAAGTGCGAAAAGTGGTTTTTCAACACTAACACAAGTGCGAAAAGTGTTTTTTCCACACTAATACAAGTGCAAAAGTGGTTTCCTGCACCAACACAAGTGCGAAATGTGGTTTTTCAACACTAACACAAGTGCGAAAAGTGGTTTTTCAACACTAACACAAGTGCGAAAAGTGGTTTTTCAACACTAACACAAGTGCGAAAAGTGGTTTTTCCACACTAATACAAGTGCAAAAGTGGTTTCCTGCACCAACACAAGTGCAAAAAGTGGTTTTTCAACACTAACACAAGTGCGAAAAGTGCTTTTTCAACACTATCACAAGTGCAAAAAGTGTTTTTTCCACACTAATACAAGTGCAAAAGTGGTTTCCTGCACCAACACAAGTGCGAAAAGTGGTTTTTCAACACTAACACAAGTGCGAAAAGTGTTTTTTCCACACTAATACAAGTGCAAAAGTGGTTTCCTGCACCAACACAAGTGCGAAAAGTGGTTTTTCAACACTAACACAAGTTCGAAAAGTGGTTTTTCAACACTATCACAAGTGCAAAAGGTGTTTTTTCCACACTAATACAAGTGCAAAAGTGGTTTCCTGCACCAACACAAGTGCGAAAAGTGGTTTTTCAACACTAACACAAGTGCCAAAAGTGGTTTTTCAACACTAACACAAGTGCCAAAAGTGGTTTTTCAACACTAACAAAAGTGCGAAAAGTGTTTTGTCCACACTAATACAAGTGCAAAAGTGGTTTCCTGCACCAACACAAGTGCGAAAAGTGGTTTTTCGACACTAACACAAGTGCGAAAAGTGGTTTTTCAACACTAACACAAGTGCGAAAAGTGGTTTTTCCACACTAATACAAGTGCAAAAGTGGTTTCCTGCACCAACACAAGTGCGAAAAGTGGTTTTTCAACACTAACACAAGTGCGAAAAGTGGTTTTTCAACACTAACACACGTGCGAAAAGTGGTTTTTCAACACTAATACAAGTGCGAAAAGTGGTTTTTCCACACTAATACAAGTGCAAAAGTGGTTTCCTGCACCAACACAAGTGCGAAAAGTGGTTTTTCAACACTAACACAAGTGCGAAAAGTGGTTTTTCCACACTAATACAAGTGCAAAAGTGGTTTCCTGCACCAACACAAGTGCGAAAAGTGGTTTTTCAACACTAACACAAGTGCGAAAAGTGGTTTTTCAACACTAACACACGTGCGAAAAGTGGTTTTTCAACACTAACACAAGTGCGAAAAGTGTTTTTTCCACACTAATACAAGTGCAAAAGTGGTTTCCTGCACCAACACAAGTGCGAAATGTGGTTTTTCAACACTAACACAAG
The DNA here is from genome assembly GCF_964187855.1 of Myxine glutinosa. NCBI lineage: Eukaryota > Metazoa > Chordata > Myxini > Myxiniformes > Myxinidae > Myxine > Myxine glutinosa. The sequence continues at coordinate 59,535 of NW_027617473.1, forward strand.
TGCGAAAAGTGGTTTTTCAACACTAACACAAGTGCGAAAAGTGGTTTTTCAACACTAACACAACTGCGAAAAGTGGTTTTTCCACACTAATACAAGTGCAAAAGTGGTTTCCTGCACCAACACAAGTGCAAAAAGTGGTTTTTCAACACAAACACAAGTGCAAAAAGTGCTTTTTCAACACTATCACAAGTGCAAAAAGTGTTTTTTCCACACTAATACAAGTGCAAAAGTGGTTTCCTGCACCAACACAAGTGCGAAAAGTGGTTTTTCAACACTAACACAAGTGCGAAAAGTGTTTTTTAACACTAACTCAAGTGCGAAAAGTGGTTTTTCCACACTAATACAAGTGCAAAAGTGGTTTCCTGCACCAACACAAGTGCGAAAAGTGGTTTTTCAACACTAACACAAGTTCGATAAGTGGTTTTTCAACACTATCACAAGTGCAAAAAGTGTTTTTTCCACACTAATACAAGTGCAAAAGTGGTTTCCTGCACCAACACAAGTGCGAAAAGTGGTTTTTCAACACTAACACAAGTGCCAAAAGTGGTTTTTCAACACTAACACAAGTGCGAAAAGTGGTTTTTCAACACTAACAAAAGTGCGAAAAGTGTTTTTTCCACACTAATACAAGTGCAAAAGTGGTTTCCTGCACCAACACAAGTGCGAAAAGTGGTTTTTCAACACTAACACAAGTGCGAAAAGTGGTTTTCAACACTAACACAAGTGCGAAAAGTGGTTTTTCCACACTAATACAAGTGCAAAAGTGGTTTCCTGCACCAACACAAGTGCGAAAAGTGGTTTTTCAACACTAACACAAGTGCGAAAAGTGGTTTTTCAACACTAACACAAGTGCGAAAAGTGGTTTTTCAACACTAACACAAGTGCGAAAAGTGGTTTTTCCACACTAATACAAGTGCAAAAGTGGTTTCCTGCACCAACACAAGTGCGAAAAGTGGTTTTTCAACACTAACACAAGTGCGAAAAGTGTTTTTTCCACACTAATACAAGTGCAAAAGTGGTTTCCTGCACCAACACAAGTGCGAAAAGTGGTTTTTCAACACTAACACAAGTGCGAAAAGTGGTTTTTCAACACTAACACAAGTGCGAAAAGTGGTTTTTCAACACTAACACAAGTGCGAAAAGTGGTTTTTCCACACTAATACAAGTGCAAAAGTGGTTTCCTGCACCAACACAAGTGCGAAAAGTGGTTTTTCCACACTAATACAAGTGCAAAAGTGGTTTCCTGCACAAACACAAGTGCGAAAAGTGGTTTTTCAACATTAACACAAGTGCGAAAAGTGGTTTTTCCACACTAATAGAAGTGCAAAAGTGGTTTCCAGCACCAACACAAGTGCGAAAAGTGGTTTTTCAACACTAACCCAAGTGCGAAAAGTGGTTTTTCAACACTAACACAAGTGCGAAAAGTGGTTTTTCCACACTAATACAAGTGCAAAAGTGGTTTCCTGCACCAACACAAGTGTGAAAAGTGGTTTTTCAACACTAACACAAGTGCGAAAAGTGGTTTTTCAACACTAACACAAGTGCGAAAAGTGGTTTTTCAACACTAACACAAGTGCGAAAAGTGTTTTTTCCACACTAATACAAGTGCAAAAGTGGTTTCCTGCACCAACACAAGTGCGAAAAGTGGTTTTTCAACACTAACACAAGTGCGAAAAGTGGTTTTTCAACACTAACACAAGTGCAAAAAGTGTTTTTTCCACACTAATACAAGTGCAAAAGTGGTTTCCTGCACCAACACAAGTGCGAAAAGTGGTTTTTCAACACTAACACAAGTGCGAAAAGTGGTTTTTCAACACTAACACAAGTGCGAAAAGTGGTTTTTCAACACTAACACAAGTGCGAAAAGTGGTTTTTCAACACTAACACAAGTGCGAAAAGTGGTTTTTCAACACTAACACAAGTGCGAAAAGTGGTTTTTCCACACTAATACAAGTGCAAAAGTGGTTTCCTGCACCAACACAAGTGCGAAAAGTGGTTTTTCAACACTAACACAAGTGCGAAAAGTGGTTTTTCAACACTAACACAAGTGCGAAAAGTGGTTTTTCAACACTAACACAAGTGCGAAAAGTGGTTTTTCCACACTAATACAAGTGCAAAAGTGGTTTCCTGCACCAACACAAGTGCGAAAAGTGGTTTTTCCACACTAATACAAGTGCAAAAGTGGTTTCCTGCACAAACACAAGTGCGAAAAGTGGTTTTTCAACATTAACACAAGTGCGAAAAGTGGTTTTTCCACACTAATAGAAGTGCAAAAGTGGTTTCCTGCACCAACACAAGTGCGAAAAGTGGTTTTTCAACACTAACCCAAGTGCGAAAAGTGGTTTTTCAACACTAACACAAGCGCGAAAAGTGGTTTTTCCACACTAATACAAGTGCAAAAGTGGTTTCCTGCACCAACACAAGTGTGAAAAGTGGTTTTTCAACACTAACACAAGTGCGAAAAGTGGTTTTTCAACACTAACACAAGTGCGAAAAGTGGGTTTTCAACACTAACACAAGTGCGAAAAGTGTTTTTTCCACACTAATACAAGTGCAAAAGTGGTTTCCTGCACCAACACAAGTGCGAAAAGTGGTTTTTCAACACTAACACAAGTGCGAAAAGTGGTTTTTCAACACTAACACAAGTGCAAAAAGTGTTTTTTCCACACTAATACAAGTGCAAAAGTGGTTTCCTGCACCAACACAAGTGCGAAAAGTGGTTTTTCAACACTAACACAAGTGCGAAAAGTGGTTTTTCAACACTAACACAAGTGCGAAAAGTGGTTTTTCAACACTAACACAAGTGCGAAAAGTGGTTTTTCAACACTAACACAAGTGCGAAAAGTGGTTTTTCAACACTAACACAAGTGCGAAAAGTGTTTTTTCCACACTAATACAAGTGCAAAAGTGGTTTCCTGCACCAACACAAGTGCGAAATGTGGTTTATCAACACTAACACAAGTGCGAAAAGTGGTTTTTCAACACTAACACAAGTGCGAAAAGTGGTTTTTCAACACTAACACAAGTGCGAAAAGTGGTTTTTCCACACTAATACAAGTGCAAAAGTGGTTTCCTGCACCAACACAAGTGCAAAAAGTGGTTTTTCAACACTAACACAAGTGCGAAAAGTGCTTTTTCAACACTATCACAAGTGCAAAAAGTGTTTTTTCCACACTAATACAAGTGCAAAAGTGGTTTCCTGCACCAACACAAGTGCGAAAAGTGGTTTTTCAACACTAACACAAGTGCGAAAAGTGTTTTTTCCACACTAATACAAGTGCAAAAGGGGTTTCCTGCACCAACACAAGTGCGAAAAGTGGTTTTTCAACACTAACACAAGTTCGAAAAGTGGTTTTTCAACACTATCACAAGTGCAAAAGGTGTTTTTTCCACACTAATACAAGTGCAAAAGTGGTTTCCTGCACCAACACAAGTGCGAAAAGTGGTTTTTCAACACTAACACAAGTGCCAAAAGTGGTTTTTCAACACTAACACAAGTGCCAAAAGTGGTTTTTCAACACTAACAAAAGTGCGAAAAGTGTTTTGTCCACACTAATACAAGTGCAAAAGTGGTTTCCTGCACCAACACAAGTGCGAAAAGTGGTTTTTCGACACTAACACAAGTGCGAAAAGTGGTTTTTCAACACTAACACAAGTGCGAAAAGTGGTTTTTCCACACTAATACAAGTGCAAAAGTGGTTTCCTGCACCAACACAAGTGCGAAAAGTGGTTTTTCAACACTAACACAAGTGCGAAAAGTGGTTTTTCAACACTAACACACGTGCGAAAAGTGGTTTTTCAACACTAATACAAGTGCGAAAAGTGGTTTTTCCACACTAATACAAGTGCAAAAGTGGTTTCCTGCACCAACACAAGTGCGAAAAGTGGTTTTTCAACACTAACACAAGTGCGAAAAGTGTTTTTTCCACACTAATACAAGTGCAAAAGTGGTTTCCTGCACCAACACAAGTGCGAAAAGTGGTTTTTCAACACTAACACAAGTGCGAAAAGTGGTTTTTCAACACTAACACAAGTGCGAAAAGTGGTTTTTCCACACTAATACAAGTGCAAAAGTGGTTTCCTGCACCAACACAAGTGCGAAAAGTGGTTTTTCCACACTAATACAAGTGCAAAAGTGGTTTCCTGCACCAACACAAGTGCGAAAAGTGGTTTTTCAACACTAACACAGGTTCGAAAAGTGGTTTTTCAACACTATCACAAGTGCAAAAAGTGTTTTTCCACACTAATACAAGTGCAAAAGTGGTTTCCTGCACCAACACAAGTGCAAAAAGTGGTTTTTCAACACTAACACAAGTGCGAAAAGTGGTTTTTCAACACTAACACAAGTGCGAAAAGTGGTTTTTCCACACTAATACAAGTGCAAAAGTGGTTTCCTGCACCAACACAAGACCGAAAAGTGGTTTTTCCACACTAATACAAGTGCAAAAGTGGTTTCCTGCACCAACACAAGTGCGAAAAGTGGTTTTTCAACACTAACACAGGTTCGAAAAGTGGTTTTTCAACACTATCACAAGTGCAAAAAGCGTTTTTCCACACTAATACAAGTGCAAAAGTGGTTTCCTGCACCAACACAAGTGCGAAAAGTGGTTTTTCAACACTAACACAAGTGCGAAAAGTGGTTTTTCAACACTAACACAAGTGTGAAAAGTGGTTTTTCCACACTAATACAAGTGCAAAAGTGGTTTCCTGCACCAACACAAGTGCGAAAAGTGGTTTTTCAACACTAACACAAGTTCGAAAAGTGGTTTTTCAACACTATCACAAGTGCAAAAAGTGTTTTTTCCACACTAATACAAGTGCAAAAGTGGTTTCCTGCACCAACACAAGTGCGAAAAGTGGTTTTTCAACACTAACACAAGTGCCAAAAGTGGTTTTTCAACACTAACACAAGTGCGAAAAGTGGTTTTTCAACACTAACAAAAGTGCGAAAAGTGTTTTTTCCACACTAATACAAGTGCAAAAGTGGTTTCCTGCACCAACACAAGTGCGAAAAGTGGTTTTTCAACACTAACACAAGTGCGAAAAGTGGTTTTCAACACTAACACAAGTGCGAAAAGTGGTTTTTCCACACTAATACAAGTGCAAAAGTGGTTTCCTGCACCAACACAAGTGCGAAAAGTGGTTTTTCAACACTAACACAAGTGCGAAAAGTGGTTTTTCAACACTAACACAAGTGCGAAAAGTGGTTTTTCAACACTAACACAAGTGCGAAAAGTGGTTTTTCCACACTAATACAAGTGCAAAAGTGGTTTCCTGCACCAACACAAGTGCGAAAAGCGGTTTTTCAACACTAACACAAGTTCGAAAAGTGGTTTTTCAACACTATCACAAGTGCAAAAGGTGTTTTTTCCACACTAATACAAGTGCAAAAGTGGTTTCCTGCACCAACACAAGTGCGAAAAGTGGTTTTTCAACACTAACACAAGTGCCAAAAGTGGTTTTTCAACACTAACACAAGTGCCAAAAGTGGTTTTTCAACACTAACAAAAGTGCGAAAAGTGTTTTGTCCACACGAATACAAGTGCAAAAGTGGTTTCCTGCACCAACACAAGTGCGAAAAGTGGTTTTTCGACACTAACACAAGTGCGAAAAGTGGTTTTTCAACACTAACACAAGTGCGAAAAGTGGTTTTTCCACACTAATACAAGTGCAAAAGTGGTTTCCTGCACCAACACAAGTGCGAAAAGTGGTTTTTCAACACTAACACAAGTGCGAAAAGTGGTTTTTCAACACTAACACACGTGCGAAAAGTGGTTTTTCAACACTAACACAAGTGCGAAAAGTGTTTTTTCCACACTAATACAAGTGCAAAAGTGGTTTCCTGCACCAACACAAGTGCGAAATGTGGTTTTTCAACACTAACACAAGTGCGAAAAGTGGTTTTTCAACACTAACACAAGTGCAAAAAGTGGTTTTTCAACACTAACACAACTGCGAAAAGTGGTTTTTCCACACTAATACAAGTGCAAAAGTGGTTTCCTGCACCAACACAAGTGCAAAAAGTGGTTTTTCAACACTAACACAAGTGCAAAAAGTGCTTTTTCAACACTATCACAAGTGCAAAAAGTGTTTTTTCCACACTAATACAAGTGCAAAAGTGGTTTCCTGCACCAACACAAGTGCGAAAAGTGGTTTTTCAACACTAACACAAGTGCGAAAAGTGTTTTTTAACACTAACTCAAGTGCGAAAAGTGGTTTTTCCACACTAATACAAGTGCAAAAGTGGTTTCCTGCACCAACACAAGTGTGAAAAGTGGTTTTTCAACACTAACACAAGTGCGAAAAGTGGTTTTTCAACACTAACACAAGTGCGAAAAGTGGTTTTTCAACACTAACACAAGTGCGAAAAGTGTTTTTTCCACACTAATACAAGTGCAAAAGTGGTTTCCTGCACCAACACAAGTGCGAAAAGTGGTTTTTCAACACTAACACAAGTGCGAAAAGTGGTTTTTCAACACTAACACAAGTGCAAAAAGTGTTTTTCCCACACTAATACAAGTGCAAAAGTGGTTTCCTGCACCAACACAAGTGCGAAAAGTGGTTTTTCAACACTAACACAAGTGCGAAAAGTGGTTTTTCAACACTAACACAAGTGCGAAAAGTGGTTTTTCAACACTAACACAAGTGCGAAAAGTGGTTTTTCAACACTAACACAAGTGCGAAAAGTGTTTTTTCCACACTAATACAAGTGCAAAAGTGGTTTCCTGCACCAACACAAGTGCGAAATGTGGTTTTTCAACACTAACACAAGTGCGAAAAGTGGTTTTTCAACACTAACACAAGTGCGAAAAGTGGTTTTTCAACACTAACACAAGTGCGAAAAGTGGTTTTTCCACACTAATACAAGTGCAAAAGTGGTTTCCTGCACCAACACAAGTGCAAAAAGTGGTTTTTCAACACTAACACAAGTGCGAAAAGTGCTTTTTCAACACTATCACAAGTGCAAAAAGTGTTTTTTCCACACTAATACAAGTGCAAAAGTGGTTTCCTGCACCAACACAAGTGCGAAAAGTGGTTTTTCAACACTAACACAAGTGCGAAAAGTGTTTTTTCCACACTAATACAAGTGCAAAAGTGGTTTCCTGCACCAACACAAGTGCGAAAAGTGGTTTTTCAACACTAACACAAGTTCGAAAAGTGGTTTTTCAACACTATCACAAGTGCAAAAGGTGTTTTTTCCACACTAATACAAGTGCAAAAGTGGTTTCCTGCACCAACACAAGTGCCAAAAGTGGTTTTTCAACACTAACACAAGTGCCAAAAGTGGTTTTTCAACACTAACACAAGTGCCAAAAGTGGTTTTTCAACACTAACAAAAGTGCGAAAAGTGTTTTGTCCACACTAATACAAGTGCAAAAGTGGTTTCCTGCACCAACACAAGTGCGAAAAGTGGTTTTTCGACACTAACACAAGTGCGAAAAGTGGTTTTTCAACACTAACACAAGTGCGAAAAGTGGTTTTTCCACACTAATACAAGTGCAAAAGTGGTTTCCTGCACCAACACAAGTGCGAAAAGTGGTTTTTCAACACTAACACAAGTGCGAAACGTGGTTTTTCAACACTAACACACGTGCGAAAAGTGGTTTTTCAACACTAATACAAGTGCGAAAAGTGGTTTTTCCACACTAATACAAGTGCAAAAGTGGTTTCCTGCACCAACACAAGTGCGAAAAGTGGTTTTTCAACACTAACACAAGTGCGAAAAGTGGTTTTTCCACACTAATACAAGTGCAAAAGTGGTTTCCTGCACCAACACAAGTGCGAAAAGTGGTTTTTCAACACTAACACAAGTGCGAAAAGTGGTTTTTCAACACTAACACACGTGCGAAAAGTGGTTTTTCAACACTAACACAAGTGCGAAAAGTGTTTTTTCCACACTAATACAAGTGCAAAAGTGGTTTCCTGCACCAACACAAGTGCGAAATGTGGTTTTTCAACACTAACACAAGTGCGAAAAGTGGTTTTTCAACACTAACACAAGTGCGAAAAGTGGTTTTTCAACACTAACACAACTGCGAAAAGTGGTTTTTCCACACTAATACAAGTGCAAAAGTGGTTTCCTGCACCAACACAAGTGCAAAAAGTGGTTTTTCAACACAAACACAAGTGCAAAAAGTGCTTTTTCAACACTATCACAAGTGCAAAAAGTGTTTTTTCCACACTAATACAAGTGCAAAAGTGGTTTCCTGCACCAACACAAGTGCGAAAAGTGGTTTTTCAACACTAACACAAGTGCGAAAAGTGTTTTTTAACACTAACTCAAGTGCGAAAAGTGGTTTTTCCACACTAATACAAGTGCAAAAGTGGTTTCCTGCACCAACACAAGTGCGAAAAGTGGTTTTTCAACACTAACACAAGTTCGATAAGTGGTTTTTCAACACTATCACAAGTGCAAAAAGTGTTTTTTCCACACTAATACAAGTGCAAAAGTGGTTTCCTGCACCAACACAAGTGCGAAAAGTGGTTTTTCAACACTAACACAAGTGCCAAAAGTGGTTTTTCAACACTAACACAAGTGCGAAAAGTGGTTTTTCAACACTAACAAAAGTGCGAAAAGTGTTTTTTCCACACTAATACAAGTGCAAAAGTGGTTTCCTGCACCAACACAAGTGCGAAAAGTGGTTTTTCAACACTAACACAAGTGCGAAAAGTGGTTTTCAACACTAACACAAGTGCGAAAAGTGGTTTTTCCACACTAATACAAGTGCAAAAGTGGTTTCCTGCACCAACACAAGTGCGAAAAGTGGTTTTTCAACACTAACACAAGTGCGAAAAGTGGTTTTTCAACACTAACACAAGTGCGAAAAGTGGTTTTTCAACACTAACACAAGTGCGAAAAGTGGTTTTTCCACACTAATACAAGTGCAAAAGTGGTTTCCTGCACCAACACAAGTGCGAAAAGTGGTTTTTCAACACTAACACAAGTGCGAAAAGTGTTTTTTCCACACTAATACAAGTGCAAAAGTGGTTTCCTGCACCAACACAAGTGCGAAAAGTGGTTTTTCAACACTAACACAAGTGCGAAAAGTGGTTTTTCAACACTAACACAAGTGCGAAAAGTGGTTTTTCAACACTAACACAAGTGCGAAAAGTGGTTTTTCCACACTAATACAAGTGCAAAAGTGGTTTCCTGCACCAACACAAGTGCGAAAAGTGGTTTTTCCACACTAATACAAGTGCAAAAGTGGTTTCCTGCACAAACACAAGTGCGAAAAGTGGTTTTTCAACATTAACACAAGTGCGAAAAGTGGTTTTTCCACACTAATAGAAGTGCAAAAGTGGTTTCCTGCACCAACACAAGTGCGAAAAGTGGTTTTTCAACACTAACCCAAGTGCGAAAAGTGGTTTTTCAACACTAACACAAGTGCGAAAAGTGGTTTTTCCACACTAATACAAGTGCAAAAGTGGTTTCCTGCACCAACACAAGTGTGAAAAGTGGTTTTTCAACACTAACACAAGTGCGAAAAGTGGTTTTTCAACACTAACACAAGTGCGAAAAGTGGTTTTTCAACACTAACACAAGTGCGAAAAGTGTTTTTTCCACACTAATACAAGTGCAAAAGTGGTTTCCTGCACCAACACAAGTGCGAAAAGTGGTTTTTCAACACTAACACAAGTGCGAAAAGTGGTTTTTCAACACTAACACAAGTGCAAAAAGTGTTTTTTCCACACTAATACAAGTGCAAAAGTGGTTTCCTGCACCAACACAAGTGCGAAAAGTGGTTTTTCAACACTAACACAAGTGCGAAAAGTGGTTTTTCAACACTAACACAAGTGCGAAAAGTGGTTTTTCAACACTAACACAAGTGCGAAAAGTGGTTTTTCAACACTAACACAAGTGCGAAAAGTGGTTTTTCAACACTAACACAAGCGCGAAAAGTGGTTTTTCCACACTAATACAAGTGCAAAAGTGGTTTCCTGCACCAACACAAGTGTGAAAAGTGGTTTTTCAACACTAACACAAGTGCGAAAAGTGGTTTTTCAACACTAACACAAGTGCGAAAAGTGGTTTTTCAACACTAACACAAGTGCGAAAAGTGTTTTTTCCACACTAATACAAGTGCAAAAGTGGTTTCCTGCACCAACACAAGTGCGAAAAGTGGTTTTTCAACACTAACACAAGTGCGAAAAGTGGTTTTTCAACACTAACACAAGTGCAAAAAGTGTTTTTTCCACACTAATACAAGTGCAAAAGTGGTTTCCTGCACCAACACAAGTGCGAAAAGTGGTTTTTCAACACTAACACAAGTGCGAAAAGTGGTTTTTCAACACTAACACAAGTGCGAAAAGTGGTTTTTCAACACTAACACAAGTGCGAAAAGTGGTTTTTCAACACTAACACAAGTGCGAAAAGTGGTTTTTCAACACTAACACAAGTGCGAAAAGTGTTTTTTCCACACTAATACAAGTGCAAAAGTGGTTTCCTGCACCAACACAAGTGCGAAATGTGGTTTATCAACACTAACACAAGTGCGAAAAGTGGTTTTTCAACACTAACACAAGTGCGAAAAGTGGTTTTTCAACACTAACACAAGTGCGAAAAGTGGTTTTTCCACACTAATACAAGTGCAAAAGTGGTTTCCTGCACCAACACAAGTGCAAAAAGTGGTTTTTCAACACTAACACAAGTGCGAAAAGTGCTTTTTCAACACTATCACAAGTGCAAAAAGTGTTTTTTCCACACTAATACAAGTGCAAAAGTGGTTTCCTGCACCAACACAAGTGCGAAAAGTGGTTTTTCAACACTAACACAAGTGCGAAAAGTGTTTTTTCCACACTAATACAAGTGCAAAAGGGGTTTCCTGCACCAACACAAGTGCGAAAAGTGGTTTTTCAACACTAACACAAGTTCGAAAAGTGGTTTTTCAACACTATCACAAGTGCAAAAGGTGTTTTTTCCACACTAATACAAGTGCAAAAGTGGTTTCCTGCACCAACACAAGTGCGAAAAGTGGTTTTTCAACACTAACACAAGTGCCAAAAGTGGTTTTTCAACACTAACACAAGTGCCAAAAGTGGTTTTTCAACACTAACAAAAGTGCGAAAAGTGTTTTGTCCACACTAATACAAGTGCAAAAGTGGTTTCCTGCACCAACACAAGTGCGAAAAGTGGTTTTTCGACACTAACACAAGTGCGAAAAGTGGTTTTTCAACACTAACACAAGTGCGAAAAGTGGTTTTTCCACACTAATACAAGTGCAAAAGTGGTTTCCTGCACCAACACAAGTGCGAAAAGTGGTTTTTCAACACTAACACAAGTGCGAAAAGTGGTTTTTCAACACTAACACACGTGCGAAAAGTGGTTTTTCAACACTAATACAAGTGCGAAAAGTGGTTTTTCCACACTAATACAAGTGCAAAAGTGGTTTCCTGCACCAACACAAGTGCGAAAAGTGGTTTTTCAACACTAACACAAGTGCGAAAAGTGTTTTTTCCACACTAATACAAGTGCAAAAGTGGTTTCCTGCACCAACACAAGTGCGAAAAGTGGTTTTTCAACACTAACACAAGTGCGAAAAGTGGTTTTTCAACACTAACACAAGTGCGAAAAGTGGTTTTTCCACACTAATACAAGTGCAAAAGTGGTTTCCTGCACCAACACAAGTGCGAAAAGTGGTTTTTCCACACTAATACAAGTGCAAAAGTGGTTTCCTGCACCAACACAAGTGCGAAAAGTGGTTTTTCAACACTAACACAGGTTCGAAAAGTGGTTTTTCAACACTATCACAAGTGCAAAAAGTGTTTTTCCACACTAATACAAGTGCAAAAGTGGTTTCCTGCACCAACACAAGTGCGAAAAGTGGTTTTTCAACACTAACACAAGTGCGAAAAGTGGTTTTTCAACACTAACACAAGTGCGAAAAGTGGTTTTTCCACACTAATACAAGTGCAAAAGTGGTTTCCTGCACCAACACAAGACCGAAAAGTGGTTTTTCCACACTAATACAAGTGCAAAAGTGGTTTCCTGCACCAACACAAGTGCGAAAAGTGGTTTTTCAACACTAACACAGGTTCGAAAAGTGGTTTTTCAACACTATCACAAGTGCAAAAAGTGTTTTTCCACACTAATACAAGTGCAAAAGTGGTTTCCTGCACCAACACAAGTGCGAAAAGTGGTTTTTCAACACTAACACAAGTGCGAAAAGTGGTTTTTCAACACTAACACAAGTGTGAAAAGTGGTTTTTCCACACTAATACAAGTGCAAAAGTGGTTTCCTGCACCAACACAAGTGCGAAAAGTGGTTTTTCAACACTAACACAAGTTCGAAAAGTGGTTTTTCAACACTATCACAAGTGCAAAAAGTGTTTTTTCCACACTAATACAAGTGCAAAAGTGGTTTCCTGCACCAACACAAGTGCGAAAAGTGGTTTTTCAACACTAACACAAGTGCCAAAAGTGGTTTTTCAACACTAACACAAGTGCGAAAAGTGGTTTTTCAACACTAACAAAAGTGCGAAAAGTGTTTTTTCCACACTAATACAAGTGCAAAAGTGGTTTCCTGCACCAACACAAGTGCGAAAAGTGGTTTTTCAACACTAACACAAGTGCGAAAAGTGGTTTTCAACACTAACACAAGTGCGAAAAGTGGTTTTTCCACACTAATACAAGTGCAAAAGTGGTTTCCTGCACCAACACAAGTGCGAAAAGTGGTTTTTCAACACTAACACAAGTGCGAAAAGTGGTTTTTCAACACTAACACAAGTGCGAAAAGTGGTTTTTCAACACTAACACAAGTGCGAAAAGTGGTTTTTCCACACTAATACAAGTGCAAAAGTGGTTTCCTGCACCAACACAAGTGCGAAAAGCGGTTTTTCAACACTAACACAAGTTCGAAAAGTGGTTTTTCAACACTATCACAAGTGCAAAAGGTGTTTTTTCCACACTAATACAAGTGCAAAAGTGGTTTCCTGCACCAACACAAGTGCGAAAAGTGGTTTTTCAACACTAACACAAGTGCCAAAAGTGGTTTTTCAACACTAACACAAGTGCCAAAAGTGGTTTTTCAACACTAACAAAAGTGCGAAAAGTGTTTTGTCCACACGAATACAAGTGCAAAAGTGGTTTCCTGCACCAACACAAGTGCGAAAAGTGGTTTTTCGACACTAACACAAGTGCGAAAAGTGGTTTTTCAACACTAACACAAGTGCGAAAAGTGGTTTTTCCACACTAATACAAGTGCAAAAGTGGTTTCCTGCACCAACACAAGTGCGAAAAGTGGTTTTTCAACACTAACACAAGTGCGAAAAGTGGTTTTTCAACACTAACACACGTGCGAAAAGTGGTTTTTCAACACTAACACAAGTGCGAAAAGTGTTTTTTCCACACTAATACAAGTGCAAAAGTGGTTTCCTGCACCAACACAAGTGCGAAATGTGGTTTTTCAACACTAACACAAGTGCGAAAAGTGGTTTTTCAACACTAACACAAGTGCAAAAAGTGGTTTTTCAACACTAACACAACTGCGAAAAGTGGTTTTTCCACACTAATACAAGTGCAAAAGTGGTTTCCTGCACCAACACAAGTGCAAAAAGTGGTTTTTCAACACTAACACAAGTGCAAAAAGTGCTTTTTCAACACTATCACAAGTGCAAAAAGTGTTTTTTCCACACTAATACAAGTGCAAAAGTGGTTTCCTGCACCAACACAAGTGCGAAAAGTGGTTTTTCAACACTAACACAAGTGCGAAAAGTGTTTTTTAACACTAACTCAAGTGCGAAAAGTGGTTTTTCCACACTAATACAAGTGCAAATGTGGTTTCCTGCACCAACACAAGTGCGAAAAGTGGTTTTTCAACACTAACACAAGTTCGAAAAGTGGTTTTTCAACACTATCACAAGTGCAAAAAGTGTTTTTTCCACACTAATACAAGTGCAAAAGTGGTTTCCTGCACCAACACAAGTGCGAAAAGTGGTTTTTCAACACTAACACAAGTGCCAAAAGTGGTTTTTCAACACTAACACAAGTGCGAAAAGTGGTTTTTCAACACTAACAAAAGTGCGAAAAGTGTTTTTTCCACACTAATACAAGTGCAAAAGTGGTTTCCTGCACCAACACAAGTGCGAAAAGTGGTTTTTCAACACTAACACAAGTGCGAAAAGTGGTTTTCAACACTAACACAAGTGCGAAAAGTGGTTTTTCCACACTAATACAAGTGCAAAAGTGGTTTCCTGCACCAACACAAGTGCGAAAAGTGGTTTTTCAACACTAACACAAGTGCGAAAAGTGGTTTTTCAACACTAACACAAGTGCGAAAAGTGGTTTTTCAACACTAACACAAGTGCGAAAAGTGGTTTTTCCACACTAATACAAGTGCAAAAGTGGTTTCCTGCACCAACACAAGTGCGAAAAGTGGTTTTTCAACACTAACACAAGTGCGAAAAGTGTTTTTTCCACACTAATACAAGTGCAAAAGTGGTTTCCTGCACCAACACAAGTGCGAAAAGTGGTTTTTCAACACTAACACAAGTGCGAAAAGTGGTTTTTCAACACTAACACAAGTGCGAAAAGTGGTTTTTCAACACTAACACAAGTGCGAAAGTGGTTTTTCCACACTAATACAAGTGCAAAAGTGGTTTCCTGCACCAACACAAGTGCGAAAAGTGGTTTTTCCACACTAATACAAGTGCAAAAGTGGTTTCCTGCACAAACACAAGTGCGAAAAGTGGTTTTTCAACATTAACACAAGTGCGAAAAGTGGTTTTTCCACACTAATAGAAGTGCAAAAGTGGTTTCCTGCACCAACACAAGTGCGAAAAGTGGTTTTTCAACACTAACCCAAGTGCGAAAAGTGGTTTTTCAACACTAACACAAGTGCGAAAAGTGGTTTTTCCACACTAATACAAGTGCAAAAGTGGTTTCCTGCACCAACACAAGTGTGAAAAGTGGTTTTTCAACACTAACACAAGTGCGAAAAGTGGTTTTTCAACACTAACACAAGTGCGAAAAGTGGTTTTTCAACACTAACACAAGTGCGAAAAGTGTTTTTTCCACACTAATACAAGTGCAAAAGTGGTTTCCTGCACCAACACAAGTGCGAAAAGTGGTTTTTCAACACTAACACAAGTGCGAAAAGTGGTTTTTCAACACTAACACAAGTGCAAAAAGTGTTTTTCCACACTAATACAAGTGCAAAAGTGGTTTCCTGCACCAACACAAGTGCGAAAAGTGGTTTTTCAACACTAACACAAGTGCGAAAAGTGGTTTTTCAACACTAACACAAGTGCGAAAAGTGGTTTTTCAACACTAACACAAGTGCGAAAAGTGGTTTTTCAACACTAACACAAGTGCGAAAAGTGTTTTTTCCACACTAATACAAGTGCAAAAGTGGTTTCCTGCACCAACACAAGTGCGAAATGTGGTTTTTCAACACTAACACAAGTGCGAAAAGTGGTTTTTCAACACTAACACAAGTGCGAAAAGTGGTTTTTCAACACTAACACAAGTGCGAAAAGTGGTTTTTCCACACTAATACAAGTGCAAAAGTGGTTTCCTGCACCAACACAAGTGCGAAAAGTGGTTTTTCAACACTAACACAAGTGCGAAAAGTGGTTTTTCAACACTAACACAAGTGCGAAAAGTGGTTTTTCAACACTAACACAAGTGCGAAAAGTGGTTTTTCCACACTAATACAAGTGCAAAAGTGGTTTCCTGCACCAACACAAGTGCGAAAAGTGGTTTTTCCACACTAATACAAGTGCAAAAGTGGTTTCCTGCACAAACACAAGTGCGAAAAGTGGTTTTTCAACATTAACACAAGTGCGAAAAGTGGTTTTTCCACACTAATAGAAGTGCAAAAGTGGTTTCCTTCACCAACACAAGTGCGAAAAGTGGTTTTTCAACACTAACCCAAGTGCGAAAAGTGGTTTTTCAACACTAACGCAAGTGCGAAAAGTGGTTTTTCCACACTAATACAAGTGCAAAAGTGGTTTCCTGCACCAACACAAGTGTGAAAAGTGGTTTTTCAACACTAACACAAGTGCGAAAAGTGGTTTTTCAACACTAACACAAGTGCGAAAAGTGGTTTTTCAACACTAACACAAGTGCGAAAAGTGTTTTTTCCACACTAATACAAGTGCAAAAGTGGTTTCCTGCACCAACACAAGTGCGAAAAGTGGTTTTTCAACACTAACACAAGTGCGAAAAGTGGTTTTTCAACACTAACACAAGTGCAAAAAGTGTTTTTTCCACACTAATACAAGTGCAAAAGTGGTTTCCTGCACCAACACAAGTGCGAAAAGTGGTTTTTCAACACTAACACAAGTGCGAAAAGTGGTTTTTCAACACTAACACAAGTGCGAAAAGTGGTTTTTCAACACTAACACAAGTGCGAAAAGTGGTTTTTCAACACTAACACAAGTGCGAAAAGTGTTTTTTCCACACTAATACAAGTGCAAAAGTGGTTTCCTGCACCAACACAAGTGCGAAATGTGGTTTTTCAACACTAACACAAGTGCGAAAAGTGGTTTTTCAACACTAACACAAGTGCGAAAAGTGGTTTTTCAACACTAACACAAGTGCGAAAAGTGGTTTTTCCACACTAATACAAGTGCAAAAGTGGTTTCCTGCACCAACACAAGTGCAAAAAGTGGTTTTTCAACACTAACACAAGTGCGAAAAGTGCTTTTTCAACACTATCACAAGTGCAAAAAGTGTTTTTTCCACACTAATACAAGTGCAAAAGTGGTTTCCTGCACCAACACAAGTGCGAAAAGTGGTTTTTCAACACTAACACAAGTGCGAAAAGTGTTTTTTCCACACTAATACAAGTGCAAAAGTGGTTTCCTGCACCAACACAAGTGCGAAAAGTGGTTTTTCAACACTAACACAAGTTCGAAAAGTGGTTTTTCAACACTATCACAAGTGCAAAAGGTGTTTTTTCCACACTAATACAAGTGCAAAAGTGGTTTCCTGCACCAACACAAGTGCGAAAAGTGGTTTTTCAACACTAACACAAGTGCCAAAAGTGGTTTTTCAACACTAACACAAGTGCCAAAAGTGGTTTTTCAACACTAACAAAAGTGCGAAAAGTGTTTTGTCCACACTAATACAAGTGCAAAAGTGGTTTCCTGCACCAACACAAGTGCGAAAAGTGGTTTTTCGACACTAACACAAGTGCGAAAAGTGGTTTTTCAACACTAACACAAGTGCGAAAAGTGGTTTTTCCACACTAATACAAGTGCAAAAGTGGTTTCCTGCACCAACACAAGTGCGAAAAGTGGTTTTTCAACACTAACACAAGTGCGAAAAGTGGTTTTTCAACACTAACACACGTGCGAAAAGTGGTTTTTCAACACTAATACAAGTGCGAAAAGTGGTTTTTCCACACTAATACAAGTGCAAAAGTGGTTTCCTGCACCAACACAAGTGCGAAAAGTGGTTTTTCAACACTAACACAAGTGCGAAAAGTGTTTTTTCCACACTAATACAAGTGCAAAAGTGGTTTCCTGCACCAACACAAGTGCGAAAAGTGGTTTTTCAACACTAACACAAGTGCGAAAAGTGGTTTTTCAACACTAACACAAGTGCGAAAAGTGGTTTTTCCACACTAATACAAGTGCAAAAGTGGTTTCCTGCACCAACACAAGTGCGAAAAGTGGTTTTTCCACACTAATACAAGTGCAAAAGTGGTTTCCTGCACCAACACAAGTGCGAAAAGTGGTTTTTCAACACTAACACAGGTTCGAAAAGTGGTTTTTCAACACTATCACAAGTGCAAAAAGTGTTTTTCCACACTAATACAAGTGCAAAAGTGGTTTCCTGCACCAACACAAGTGCGAAAAGTGGTTTTTCAACACTAACACAAGTGCGAAAAGTGGTTTTTCAACACTAACACAAGTGCGAAAAGTGGTTTTTCCACACTAATACAAGTGCAAAAGTGGTTTCCTGCACCAACACAAGACCGAAAAGTGGTTTTTCCACACTAATACAAGTGCAAAAGTGGTTTCCTGCACCAACACAAGTGCGAAAAGTGGTTTTTCAACACTAACACAGGTTCGAAAAGTGGTTTTTCAACACTATCACAAGTGCAAAAAGTGTTTTTCCACACTAATACAAGTGCAAAAGTGGTTTCCTGCACCAACACAAGTGCGAAAAGTGGTTTTTCAACACTAACACAAGTGCGAAAAGTGGTTTTTCAACACTAACACAAGTGTGAAAAGTGGTTTTTCAACACTAACACAAGTGCGAAAAGTGTTTTCTCCACACTAATACAAGTGCAAAAGTGGTTTCCTGCACCAACACAAGTGCGAAAAGTGGTTTTTCAACACTAACACAAGTGCAAAAAGTGGTTTTCCAACACCAACACAAGTGCGAAAAGTGGTTTTTCCACACTAATACAAGTGCAAAAGTTGTTTCCTGCACCAACACAAGTGCGAAAAGTGGTTTTTCAACACTAACACAAGTGCGAAAAGTGGTTTTTCAACACTAACACAAGTGCAAAAAGTGGTTTTTCAACACTAACACAAGTGCGAAAAGTGGTTTTTCAACACTAACACAAGTGCGAAAAGTGTTTTTTCCACACTAATACAAGTGCAAAAGTGGTTTCCTGCACCAACACAAGTGCGAAAAGTGGTTTTTCAACACTAACACAAGTGCGAAAAGTGGTTTTTCAACACTAACACAAGTGCGAAAAATGGTTTTTCAACACTAACACAAGTGCGAAAAGTGGTTTTTCCACACGAATACAAGTGAAAAAGTGGTGTCCTGCACCAACACAAGTGCGAAAAGTGGTTTTTCAACACTAACACAAGTGCGAAAAGTGGTTTTTCAACATTAACACAAGTGCGAAAAGTGGTTTTCCACACTAATACAAGTGCAAAAGTGGTTTCCTGCACCAACACAAGTGCGAAAAGTGGTCTTTCAACACTAACACAAGTGCGAAAAGTGCTTTTTCCACACTAATACAAGTGCAAAAGTGGTTTCCTGCACCAACACAAGTGAGAAAAGTGGTTTTTCAACACTATCACAAGTGCAAAAAGTGTTTTTTCCACACTAATACAAGTGCAAAAGTGGTTTCCTGCACCAACACAAGTGCGAAAAGTGGTTTTTCAACACTAACACAAGTGCGAAAAGTGGTTTTTCAACACTAACACAAGTGCGAAAAGTGGTTTTTCAACTCTATCACAAGTGCAAAAAGTGTTTTTTCCACACTAATACAAGTGCAAAAGTGGTTTCCTGCACTAACACAAGTGCGAAAAGTGGTTTTTCAACACTAACACAAGTGCGAAAAGTGGTTTTTCAACACTAACACAAGTGCAAAAAGTGTTTTTTCCACACTAATACAAGTGCAAAAGTGGTTTCCTGCACTAACACAAGTGCGAAAAGTGGTTTTTCAACACCAACACAAGTGCGAAATGTGGTTTTTCAACACTAACACAAGTGCGAAAAGTGGTTTTTCAACACTAACACAAGTGCGAAAAGTGGTTTTTCAACACTAACACAAGTGCGAAAAGTGGTTTTTCAACACTAACACAAGTGCGAAAAGTGGTTTTTCAACATTAACACAAGTGCGAAAAGTGGTTTTTCAACACTAACACAAGTGCGAAAAGTGGTTTTTCCACACTAATACAAGTGCAAAAGTGGTTTCCTGCACCAACACAAGTGCAAAAAGTGGTTTTTCAACACTAACACAAGTGCAAAAAGTGCTTTTTCAACACTATCACAAGTGCAAAAAGTGTTTTTTCCACACTAATACAAGTGCAAAAGTGGTTTCCTGCACCAACACAAGTGCGAAAAGTGGTTTTTCAACACTAACACAAGTGCGAAAAGTGTTTTTTTAACACTAACTCAAGTGCGAAAAGTGGTTTTCCCACACTAATACAAGTGCAAAAGTGGTTTCCTGCACCAACACAAGTGCGAAAAGTGGTTTTTCAACACTAACACAAGTTCGAAAAGTGGTTTTCCAACACCAACACAAGTGCGAAAAGTGGTTTTTCCACACTAATACAAGTGCAAAAGTTGTTTCCTGCACCAACACAGGTGCGAAAAGTGGTTTTTCAACACCAACACAAGTGCGAAAAGTGGTTTTTCAACACTAACACAAGTGCAAAAAGTGGTTTTTCAACACTAACACAAGTGCGAAAAGTGGTTTTTCAACACTAATACAAGTGCAAAAGTGGTTTCCTGCACCAACACAAGTGCGAAATGTGGTTTTTCAACACTAACACAAGTGCGAAAAGTGGTTTTTCAACACTAACACAAGTGCGAAAAGTGGTTTTTCAACACTAACACAAGTGCGAAAAGTGGTTTTTCCACACTAATACAAGTGCAAAAGTGGTTTCCTGCACCAACACAAGTGCAAAAAGTGGTTTTTCAACACTAACACAAGTGCGAAAAGTGCTTTTTCAACACTATCACAAGTGCAAAAAGTGTTTTTTCCACACTAATACAAGTGCAAAAGTGGTTTCCTGCACCAACACAAGTGCGAAAAGTGGTTTTTCAACACTAACACAAGTGCGAAAAGTGTTTTTTCCACACTAATACAAGTGCAAAAGTGGTTTCCTGCACCAACACAAGTGCGAAAAGTGGTTTTTCAACACTAACACAAGTTCGAAAAGTGGTTTTTCAACACTATCACAAGTGCAAAAGGTGTTTTTTCCACACTAATACAAGTGCAAAAGTGGTTTCCTGCACCAACACAAGTGCGAAAAGTGGTTTTTCAACACTAACACAAGTGCCAAAAGTGGTTTTTCAACACTAACACAAGTGCCAAAAGTGGTTTTTCAACACTAACAAAAGTGCGAAAAGTGTTTTGTCCACACTAATACAAGTGCAAAAGTGGTTTCCTGCACCAACACAAGTGCGAAAAGTGGTTTTTCGACACTAACACAAGTGCGAAAAGTGGTTTTTCAACACTAACACAAGTGCGAAAAGTGGTTTTTCCACACTAATACAAGTGCAAAAGTGGTTTCCTGCACCAACACAAGTGCGAAAAGTGGTTTTTCAACACTAACACAAGTGCGAAAAGTGGTTTTTCAACACTAACACACGTGCGAAAAGTGGTTTTTCAACACTAACACAAGTGCGAAAAGTGTTTTTTCACACTAATACAAGTGCAAAAGTGGTTTCCTGCACCAACACAAGTGCGAAATGTGGTTTTTCAACACTAACACAAGTGCGAAAAGTGGTTTTTCAACACTAACACAAGTGCGAAAAGTGGTTTTTCAACACTAACACAACTGCGAAAAGTGGTTTTTCCACACTAATACAAGTGCAAAAGTGGTTTCCTGCACCAACACAAGTGCAAAAAGTGGTTTTTCAACACTAACACAAGTGCAAAAAGTGCTTTTTCAACACTATCACAAGTGCAAAAAGTGTTTTTTCCACACTAATACAAGTGCAAAAGTGGTTTCCTGCACCAACACAAGTGCGAAAAGTGGTTTTTCAACACTAACACAAGTGCGAAAAGTGTTTTTTAACACTAACTCAAGTGCGAAAAGTGGTTTTTCCACACTAATACAAGTGCAAAAGTGGTTTCCTGCACCAACACAAGTGCGAAAAGTGGTTTTTCAACACTAACACAAGTTCGAAAAGTGGTTTTTCAACACTATCACAAGTGCAAAAAGTGTTTTTTCCACACTAATACAAGTGCAAAAGTGGTTTCCTGCACCAACACAAGTGCGAAAAGTGGTTTTTCAACACTAACACAAGTGCCAAAAGTGGTTTTTCAACACTAACACAAGTGCGAAAAGTGGTTTTTCAACACTAACAAAAGTGCGAAAAGTGTTTTTTCCACACTAATACAAGTGCAAAAGTGGTTTCCTGCACCAACACAAGTGCGAAAAGTGGTTTTTCAACACTAACACAAGTGCGAAAAGTGGTTTTCAACACTAACACAAGTGCGAAAAGTGGTTTTTCCACACTAATACAAGTGCAAAAGTGGTTTCCTGCACCAACACAAGTGCGAAAAGTGGTTTTTCAACACTAACACAAGTGCGAAAAGTGGTTTTTCAACACTAACACAAGTGCGAAAAGTGGTTTTTCAACACTAACACAAGTGCGAAAAGTGGTTTTTCCACACTAATACAAGTGCAAAAGTGGTTTCCTGCACCAACACAAGTGCGAAAAGTGGTTTTTCAACACTAACACAAGTGCGAAAAGTGTTTTTTCCACACTAATACAAGTGCAAAAGTGGTTTCCTGCACCAACACAAGTGCGAAAAGTGGTTTTTCAACACTAACACAAGTGCGAAAAGTGGTTTTTCAACACTAACACAAGTGCGAAAAGTGGTTTTTCAACACTAACACAAGTGCGAAAAGTGGTTTTTCCACACTAATACAAGTGCAAAAGTGGTTTCCTGCACCAACACAAGTGCGAAAAGTGGTTTTTCCACACTAATACAAGTGCAAAAGTGGTTTCCTGCACAAACACAAGTGCGAAAAGTGGTTTTTCAACATTAACACAAGTGCGAAAAGTGGTTTTTCCACACTAATAGAAGTGCAAAAGTGGTTTCCTGCACCAACACAAGTGCGAAAAGTGGTTTTTCAACACTAACCCAAGTGCGAAAAGTGGTTTTTCAACACTAACACAAGTGCGAAAAGTGGTTTTTCCACACTAATACAAGTGCAAAAGTGGTTTCCTGCACCAACACAAGTGTGAAAAGTGGTTTTTCAACACTAACACAAGTGCGAAAAGTGGTTTTTCAACACTAACACAAGTGCGAAAAGTGGTTTTTCAACACTAACACAAGTGCGAAAAGTGTTTTTTCCACACTAATACAAGTGCAAAAGTGGTTTCCTGCACCAACACAAGTGCGAAAAGTGGTTTTTCAACACTAACACAAGTGCGAAAAGTGGTTTTTCAACACTAACACAAGTGCAAAAAGTGTTTTTTCCACACTAATACAAGTGCAAAAGTGGTTTCCTGCACCAACACAAGTGCGAAAAGTGGTTTTTCAACACTAACACAAGTGCGAAAAGTGGTTTTTCAACACTAACACAAGTGCGAAAAGTGGTTTTTCAACACTAACACAAGTGCGAAAAGTGGTTTTTCAACACTAACACAAGTGCGAAAAGTGTTTTTTCCACACTAATACAAGTGCAAAAGTGGTTTCCTGCACCAACACAAGTGCGAAATGTGGTTTTTCAACACTAACACAAGTGCGAAAAGTGGTTTTTCAACACTAACACAAGTGCGAAAAGTGGTTTTTCAACACTAACACAAGTGCGAAAAGTGGTTTTTCCACACTAATACAAGTGCAAAAGTGGTTTCCTGCACCAACACAAGTGCGAAAAGTGGTTTTTCAACACTAACACAAGTGCGAAAAGTGGTTTTTCAACACTAACACAAGTGCGAAAAGTGGTTTTTCAACACTAACACAAGTGCGAAAAGTGGTTTTTCCACACTAATACAAGTGCAAAAGTGGTTTCCTGCACCAACACAAGTGCGAAAAGTGGTTTTTCCACACTAATACAAGTGCAAAAGTGGTTTCCTGCACAAACACAAGTGCGAAAAGTGGTTTTTCAACATTAACACAAGTGCGAAAAGTGGTTTTTCCACACTAATAGAAGTGCAAAAGTGGTTTCCTGCACCAACACAAGTGCGAAAAGTGGTTTTTCAACACTAACCCAAGTGCGAAAAGTGGTTTTTCAACACTAACACAAGTGCGAAAAGTGGTTTTTCCACACTAATACAAGTGCAAAAGTGGTTTCCTGCACCAACACAAGTGTGAAAAGTGGTTTTTCAACACTAACACAAGTGCGAAAAGTGGTTTTTCAACACTAACACAAGTGCGAAAAGTGGTTTTTCAACACTAACACAAGTGCGAAAAGTGTTTTTTCCACACTAATACAAGTGCAAAAGTGGTTTCCTGCACCAACACAAGTGCGAAAAGTGGTTTTTCAACACTAACACAAGTGCGAAAAGTGGTTTTTCAACACTAACACAAGTGCAAAAAGTGTTTTTTCCACACTAATACAAGTGCAAAAGTGGTTTCCTGCACCAACACAAGTGCGAAAAGTGGTTTTTCAACACTAACACAAGTGCGAAAAGTGGTTTTTCAACACTAACACAAGTGCGAAAAGTGGTTTTTCAACACTAACACAAGTGCGAAAAGTGGTTTTTCAACACTAACACAAGTGCGAAAAGTGTTTTTTCCACACTAATACAAGTGCAAAAGTGGTTTCCTGCACCAACACAAGTGCGAAATGTGGTTTTTCAACACTAACACAAGTGCGAAAAGTGGTTTTTCAACACTAACACAAGTGCGAAAAGTGGTTTTTCAACACTAACACAAGTGCGAAAAGTGGTTTTTCCACACTAATACAAGTGCAAAAGTGGTTTCCTGCACCAACACAAGTGCAAAAAGTGGTTTTTCAACACTAACACAAGTGCGAAAAGTGCTTTTTCAACACTATCACAAGTGCAAAAAGTGTTTTATCCACACTAATACAAGTGCAAAAGTGGTTTCCTGCACCAACACAAGTGCGAAAAGTGGTTTTTCAACACTAACACAAGTGCGAAAAGTGTTTTTTCCACACTAATACAAGTGCAAAAGTGGTTTCCTGCACCAACACAAGTGCGAAAAGTGGTTTTTCAACACTAACACAAGTTCGAAAAGTGGTTTTTCAACACTATCACAAGTGCAAAAGGTGTTTTTTCCACACTAATACAAGTGCAAAAGTGGTTTCCTGCACCAACACAAGTGCGAAAAGTGGTTTTTCAACACTAACACAAGTGCCAAAAGTGGTTTTTCAACACTAACACAAGTGCCAAAAGTGGTTTTTCAACACTAACAAAAGTGCGAAAAGTGTTTTGTCCACACTAATACAAGTGCAAAAGTGGTTTCCTGCACCAACACAAGTGCGAAAAGTGGTTTTTCGACACTAACACAAGTGCGAAAAGTGGTTTTTCAACACTAACACAAGTGCGAAAAGTGGTTTTTCCACACTAATACAAGTGCAAAAGTGGTTTCCTGCACCAACACAAGTGCGAAAAGTGGTTTTTCAACACTAACACAAGTGCGAAAAGTGGTTTTTCAACACTAACACACGTGCGAAAAGTGGTTTTTCAACACTAATACAAGTGCGAAAAGTGGTTTTTCCACACTAATACAAGTGCAAAAGTGGTTTCCTGCACCAACACAAGTGCGAAAAGTGGTTTTTCAACACTAACACAAGTGCGAAAAGTGTTTTTTCCACACTAATACAAGTGCAAAAGTGGTTTCCTGCACCAACACAAGTGCGAAAAGTGGTTTTTCAACACTAACACAAGTGCGAAAAGTGGTTTTTCAACACTAACACAAGTGCGAAAAGTGGTTTTTCCACACTAATACAAGTGCAAAAGTGGTTTCCTGCACCAACACAAGTGCGAAAAGTGGTTTTTCCACACTAATACAAGTGCAAAAGTGGTTTCCTGCACCAACACAAGTGCGAAAAGTGGTTTTTCAACACTAACACAGGTTCGAAAAGTGGTTTTTCAACACTATCACAAGTGCAAAAAGTGTTTTTCCACACTAATACAAGTGCAAAAGTGGTTTCCTGCACCAACACAAGTGCGAAAAGTGGTTTTTCAACACTAACACAAGTGCGAAAAGTGGTTTTTCAACACTAACACAAGTGCGAAAAGTGGTTTTTCCACACTAATACAAGTGCAAAAGTGGTTTCCTGCACCAACACAAGACCGAAAAGTGGTTTTTCCACACTAATACAAGTGCAAAAGTGGTTTCCTGCACCAACACAAGTGCGAAAAGTGGTTTTTCAACACTAACACAGGTTCGAAAAGTGGTTTTTCAACACTATCACAAGTGCAAAAAGTGTTTTTCCACACTAATACAAGTGCAAAAGTGGTTTCCTGCACCAACACAAGTGCGAAAAGTGGTTTTTCAACACTAACACAAGTGCGAAAAGTGGTTTTTCAACACTAACACAAGTGTGAAAAGTGGTTTTTCAACACTAACACAAGTGCGAAAAGTGTTTTCTCCACACTAATACAAGTGCAAAAGTGGTTTCCTGCACCAACGCAATTGCGAAAAGTGGTTTTTCAACACTAACACAAGTGCAAAAAGTGGTTTTCCAACACCAACACAAGTGCGAAAAGTGGTTTTTCCACACTAATACAAGTGCAAAAGTTGTTTCCTGCACCAACACAAGTGCGAAAAGTGGTTTTTCAACACTAACACAAGTGCGAAAAGTGGTTTTTCAACACTAACACAAGTGCAAAAAGTGGTTTTTCAACACTAACACAAGTGCGAAAAGTGGTTTTTCAACACTAACACAAGTGCGAAAAGTGTTTTTTCCACACTAATACAAGTGCAAAAGTGGTTTCCTGCACCAACACAAGTGCGAAAAGTGGTTTTTCAACACTAACACAAGTGCGAAAAGTGGTTTTTCAACACTAACACAAGTGCGAAAAGTGGTTTTTCAACACTAACACAAGTGCGAAAAGTGGTTTTTCCACACGAATACAAGTGCAAAAGTGGTGTCCTGCACCAACACAAGTGCGAAAAGTGGTTTTTCAACACTAACACAAGTGCGAAAAGTGGTTTTTCAACATTAACACAAGTGCGAAAAGTGGTTTTCCACACTAATACAAGTGCAAAAGTGGTTTCCTGCACCAACACAAGTGCGAAAAGTGGTCTTTCAACACTAACACAAGTGCGAAAAGTGCTTTTTCCACACTAATACAAGTGCAAAAGTGGTTTCCTGCACCAACACAAGTGAGAAAAGTGGTTTTTCAACACTAACACAAGTGCGAAAAGTGGTTTTTCAACACTATCACAAGTGCAAAAAGTGTTTTTTCCACACTAATACAAGTGCAAAAGTGGTTTCCTGCACCAACACAAGTGCGAAAAGTGGTTTTTCAACACTAACACAAGTGCGAAAAGTGGTTTTTCAACACTAACACAAGTGCGAAAAGTGGTTTTTCAACACTAACACAAGTGCGAAAAGTGGTTTTTCCACACGAATACAAGTGCAAAAGTGGTGTCCTGCACCAACACAAGTGCGAAAAGTGGTTTTTCAACACTAACACAAGTGCGAAAAGTGGTTTTTCAACATTAACACAAGTGCGAAAAGTGGTTTTCCACACTAATACAAGTGCAAAAGTGGTTTCCTGCACCAACACAAGTGCGAAAAGTGGTCTTTCAACACTAACACAAGTGCGAAAAGTGCTTTTTCCACACTAATACAAGTGCAAAAGTGGTTTCCTGCACCAACACAAGTGAGAAAAGTGGTTTTTCAACACTAACACAAGTGCGAAAAGTGGTTTTTCAACACTATCACAAGTGCAAAAAGTGTTTTTTCCACACTAATACAAGTGCAAAAGTGGTTTCCTGCACCAACACAAGTGCGAAAAGTGGTTTTTCAACACTAACACAAGTGCGAAAAGTGGTTTTTCAACACTAACACAAGTGCGAAAAGTGGTTTTTCAACTCTATCACAAGTGCAAAAAGTGTTTTTTCCACACTAATACAAGTGCAAAAGTGGTTTCCTGCACTAACACAAGTGCGAAAAGTGGTTTTTCAACACTAACACAAGTGCGAAAAGTGGTTTTTCAACACTAACACAAGTGCAAAAAGTGTTTTTTCCACACTAATACAAGTGCAAAAGTGGTTTCCTGCACTAACACAAGTGCGAAAAGTGGTTTTTCAACACCAACACAAGTGCGAAATGTGGTTTTTCAACACTAACACAAGTGCGAAAAGTGGTTTTTCAACACTAACACAAGTGCGAAAAGTGGTTTTTCAACACTAACACAAGTGCGAAAAGTGGTTTTTCAACACTAACACAAGTGCGAAAAGTGGTTTTTCAACACTAACACAAGTGCGAAAAGTGGTTTTTCAACACTAACACAAGTGCGAAAAGTGGTTTTTCCACACTAATACAAGTGCAAAAGTGGTTTCCTGCACCAACACAAGTGCAAAAAGTGGTTTTTCAACACTAACACAAGTGCAAAAAGTGCTTTTTCAACACTATCACAAGTGCAAAAAGTGTTTTTTCCACACTAATACAAGTGCAAAAGTGGTTTCCTGCACCAACACAAGTGCGAAAAGTGGTTTTTCAACACTAACACAAGTGCGAAAAGTGTTTTTTTAACACTAACTCAAGTGCGAAAAGTGGTTTTTCCACACTAATACAAGTGCAAAAGTGGTTTCCTGCACCAACACAAGTGCGAAAAGTGGTTTTTCAACACTAACACAAGTTCGAAAAGTGGTTTTCCAACACCAACACAAGTGCGAAAAGTGGTTTTTCCACACTAATACAAGTGCAAAAGTTGTTTCCTGCACCAACACAGGTGCGAAAAGTGGTTTTTCAACACCAACACAAGTGCGAAAAGTGGTTTTTCAACACTAACACAAGTGCAAAAAGTGGTTTTTCAACACTAACACAAGTGCGAAAAGTGGTTTTTCAACACTAATACAAGTGCAAAAGTGGTTTCCTGCACCAACACAAGTGCGAATTGTGGTTTTTCAACACTAACACAAGTGCGAAAAGTGGTTTTTCAACACTAACACAAGTGCGAAAAGTGGTTTTTCAACACTAACACAAGTGCGAAAAGTGGTTTTTCCACACTAATACAAGTGCAAAAGTGGTTTCCTGCACCAACACAAGTGCAAAAAGTGGTTTTTCAACACTAACACAAGTGCGAAAAGTGCTTTTTCAACACTATCACAAGTGCAAAAAGTGTTTTTTCCACACTAATACAAGTGCAAAAGTGGTTTCCTGCACCAACACAAGTGCGAAAAGTGGTTTTTCAACACTAACACAAGTGCGAAAAGTGTTTTTTCCACACTAATACAAGTGCAAAAGTGGTTTCCTGCACCAACACAAGTGCGAAAAGTGGTTTTTCAACACTAACACAAGTTCGAAAAGTGGTTTTTCAACACTATCACAAGTGCAAAAGGTGTTTTTTCCACACTAATACAAGTGCAAAAGTGGTTTCCTGCACCAACACAAGTGCGAAAAGTGGTTTTTCAACACTAACACAAGTGCCAAAAGTGGTTTTTCAACACTAACACAAGTGCCAAAAGTGGTTTTTCAACACTAACAAAAGTGCGAAAAGTGTTTTGTCCACACTAATACAAGTGCAAAAGTGGTTTCCTGCACCAACACAAGTGCGAAAAGTGGTTTTTCGACACTAACACAAGTGCGAAAAGTGGTTTTTCAACACTAACACAAGTGCGAAAAGTGGTTTTTCCACACTAATACAAGTGCAAAAGTGGTTTCCTGCACCAACACAAGTGCGAAAAGTGGTTTTTCAACACTAACACAAGTGCGAAAAGTGGTTTTTCAACACTAACACACGTGCGAAAAGTGGTTTTTCAACACTAACACAAGTGCGAAAAGTGTTTTTTCCACACTAATACAAGTGCAAAAGTGGTTTCCTGCACCAACACAAGTGCGAAATGTGGTTTTTCAACACTAACACAAGTGCGAAAAGTGGTTTTTCAACACTAACACAAGTGCGAAAAGTGGTTTTTCAACACTAACACAACTGCGAAAAGTGGTTTTTCCACACTAATACAAGTGCAAAAGTGGTTTCCTGCACCAACACAAGTGCAAAAAGTGGTTTTTCAACACTAACACAAGTGCAAAAAGTGCTTTTTCAACACTATCAAAAGTGCAAAAAGTGTTTTTTCCACACTAATACAAGTGCAAAAGTGGTTTCCTGCACCAACACAAGTGCAAAAAGTGGTTTTTCAACACTAACACAAGTGCGAAAAGTGTTTTTTCCACACTAATACAAGTGCAAAAGTGGTTTCCTGCACCAACACAAGTGCGAAAAGTGGTTTTTCAACACTAACACAAGTTCGAGAAGTGGTTTTTCAACACTATCAATAGTGCAAAAAGTGTTTTTTCCACACTAATACAAGTGCAAAAGTGGTTTCCTGCACCAACACAAGTGCGAAAAGTGGTTTTTCAACACTAACACAAGTGCCAAAAGTGGTTTTTCAACACTAACACAAGTGCGAAAAGTGGTTTTTCAACACTAACAAAAGTGCGAAAAGTGTTTTTTCCACACTAATACAAGTGCAAAAGTGGTTTCCTGCACCAACACAAGTGCGAAAAGTGGTTTTTCAACACTAACACAAGTGCGAAAAGTGGTTTTCAACACTAACACAAGTGCGAAAAGTGGTTTTTCCACACTAATACAAGTGCAAAAGTGGTTTCCTGCACCAACACAAGTGCGAAAAGTGGTTTTTCAACACTAACACAAGTGCGAAAAGTGGTTTTTCAACACTAACACAAGTGCGAAAAGTGGTTTTTCAACACTAACACAAGTGCGAAAAGTGGTTTTTCCACACTAATACAAGTGCAAAAGTGGTTTCCTGCACCAACACAAGTGCGAAAAGTGGTTTTTCAACACTAACACAAGTGCGAAAAGTGTTTTTTCCACACTAATACAAGTGCAAAAGTGGTTTCCTGCACCAACACAAGTGTGAAAAGTGGTTTTTCAACACTAACACAAGTGCGAAAAGTGGTTTTTCAACACTAACACAAGTGCGAAAAGTGGTTTTTCAACACTAACACAAGTGCGAAAAGTGGTTTTTCCACACTAATACAAGTGCAAAAGTGGTTTCCTGCACCAACACAAGTGCGAAAAGTGGTTTTTCCACACTAATACAAGTGCACAAGTGGTTTCCTGCACAAACACAAGTGCGAAAAGTGGTTTTTCAACACTAACACAAGTGCAAAAAGTGTTTTTTCCACACTAATACAAGTGCAAAAGTGGTTTCCTGCACCAACACAAGTGCGAAAAGTGGTTTTTCAACACTAACACAAGTGCGAAAAGTGGTTTTTCAACACTAACACAAGTGCGAAAAGTGGTTTTTCAACACTAACACAAGTGCGAAAAGTGGTTTTTCAACACTAACACAAGTGCGAAAAGTGTTTTTTCCACACTAATACAAGTGCAAAAGTGGTTTCCTGCACCAACACAAGTGCGAAATGTGGTTTTTCAACACTAACACAAGTGCGAAAAGTGGTTTTTCAACACTAACACAAGTGCGAAAAGTGGTTTTTCAACACTAACACAAGTGCGAAAAGTGGTTTTTCCACACTAATACAAGTGCAAAAGTGGTTTCCTGCACCAACACAAGTGCAAAAAGTGGTTTTTCAACACTAACACAAGTGCGAAAAGTGCTTTTTCAACACTATCACAAGTGCAAAAAGTGTTTTTTCCACACTAATACAAGTGCAAAAGTGGTTTCCTGCACCAACACAAGTGCGAAAAGTGGTTTTTCAACACTAACACAAGTGCGAAAAGTGTTTTTTCCACACTAATACAAGTGCAAAAGTGGTTTCCTGCACCAACACAAGTGCGAAAAGTGGTTTTTCAACACTAACACAAGTTCGAAAAGTGGTTTTTCAACACTATCACAAGTGCAAAAGGTGTTTTTTCCACACTAATACAAGTGCAAAAGTGGTTTCCTGCACTAACACAAGTGCGAAAAGTGGTTTTTCAACACTAACACAAGTGCGAAAAGTGGTTTTTCAACACTAACACAAGTGCGAAAAGTGGTTTTTCAACACTAACACAAGTGCGAAAAGTGGTTTTTCAACACTAACACAAGTGCGAAAAGTGGTTTTTCAACACTAACACAAGTGCGAAAAGTGGTTTTTCCACACTAATACAAGTGCAAAAGTGGTTTCCTGCACCAACACAAGTGCAAAAAGTGGTTTTTCAACACTAACACAAGTGCAAAAAGTGCTTTTTCAACACTATCACAAGTGCAAAAAGTGTTTTTTCCACACTAATACAAGTGCAAAAGTGGTTTCCTGCACCAACACAAGTGCGAAAAGTGGTTTTTCAACACTAACACAAGTGCGAAAAGTGTTTTTTTAACACTAACTCAAGTGCGAAAAGTGGTTTTTCCACACTAATACAAGTGCAAAAGTGGTTTCCTGCACCAACACAAGTGCGAAAAGTGGTTTTTCAACACTAACACAAGTTCGAAAAGTGGTTTTCCAACACCAACACAAGTGCGAAAAGTGGTTTTTCCACACTAATACAAGTGCAAAAGTTGTTTCCTGCACCAACACAGGTGCGAAAAGTGGTTTTTCAACACCAACACAAGTGCGAAAAGTGGTTTTTCAACACTAACACAAGTGCAAAAAGTGGTTTTTCAACACTAACACAAGTGCGAAAAGTGGTTTTTCAACACTAATACAAGTGCAAAAGTGGTTTCCTGCACCAACACAAGTGCGAAATGTGGTTTTTCAACACTAACACAAGTGCGAAAAGTGGTTTTTCAACACTAACACAAGTGCGAAAAGTGGTTTTTCAACACTAACACAAGTGCGAAAAGTGGTTTTTCCACACTAATACAAGTGCAAAAGTGGTTTCCTGCACCAACACAAGTGCAAAAAGTGGTTTTTCAACACTAACACAAGTGCGAAAAGTGCTTTTTCAACACTATCACAAGTGCAAAAAGTGTTTTTTCCACACTAATACAAGTGCAAAAGTGGTTTCCTGCACCAACACAAGTGCGAAAAGTGGTTTTTCAACACTAACACAAGTGCGAAAAGTGTTTTTTCCACACTAATACAAGTGCAAAAGTGGTTTCCTGCACCAACACAAGTGCGAAAAGTGGTTTTTCAACACTAACACAAGTTCGAAAAGTGGTTTTTCAACACTATCACAAGTGCAAAAGGTGTTTTTTCCACACTAATACAAGTGCAAAAGTGGTTTCCTGCACCAACACAAGTGCGAAAAGTGGTTTTTCAACACTAACACAAGTGCCAAAAGTGGTTTTTCAACACTAACACAAGTGCCAAAAGTGGTTTTTCAACACTAACAAAAGTGCGAAAAGTGTTTTGTCCACACTAATACAAGTGCAAAAGTGGTTTCCTGCACCAACACAAGTGCGAAAAGTGGTTTTTCGACACTAACACAAGTGCGAAAAGTGGTTTTTCAACACTAACACAAGTGCGAAAAGTGGTTTTTCCACACTAATACAAGTGCAAAAGTGGTTTCCTGCACCAACACAAGTGCGAAAAGTGGTTTTTCAACACTAACACAAGTGCGAAAAGTGGTTTTTCAACACTAACACACGTGCGAAAAGTGGTTTTTCAACACTAACACAAGTGCGAAAAGTGTTTTTTCCACACTAATACAAGTGCAAAAGTGGTTTCCTGCACCAACACAAGTGCGAAATGTGGTTTTTCAACACTAACACAAGTGCGAAAAGTGGTTTTTCAACACTAACACAAGTGCGAAAAGTGGTTTTTCAACACTAACACAACTGCGAAAAGTGGTTTTTCCACACTAATACAAGTGCAAAAGTGGTTTCCTGCACCAACACAAGTGCAAAAAGTGGTTTTTCAACACTAACACAAGTGCAAAAAGTGCTTTTTCAACACTATCACAAGTGCAAAAAGTGTTTTTTCCACACTAATACAAGTGCAAAAGTGGTTTCCTGCACCAACACAAGTGCGAAAAGTGGTTTTTCAACACTAACACAAGTGCGAAAAGTGTTTTTTAACACTAACTCAAGTGCGAAAAGTGGTTTTTCCACACTAATACAAGTGCAAAAGTGGTTTCCTGCACCAACACAAGTGCGAAAAGTGGTTTTTCAACACTAACACAAGTTCGAAAAGTGGTTTTTCAACACTATCACAAGTGCAAAAAGTGTTTTTTCCACACTAATACAAGTGCAAAAGTGGTTTCCTGCACCAACACAAGTGCGAAAAGTGGTTTTTCAACACTAACACAAGTGCCAAAAGTGGTTTTTCAACACTAACACAAGTGCGAAAAGTGGTTTTTCAACACTAACAAAAGTGCGAAAAGTGTTTTTTCCACACTAATACAAGTGCAAAAGTGGTTTCCTGCACCAACACAAGTGCGAAAAGTGGTTTTTCAACACTAACACAAGTGCGAAAAGTGGTTTTCAACACTAACACAAGTGCGAAAAGTGGTTTTTCCACACTAATACAAGTGCAAAAGTGGTTTCCTGCACCAACACAAGTGCGAAAAGTGGTTTTTCAACACTAACACAAGTGCGAAAAGTGGTTTTTCAACACTAACACAAGTGCGAAAAGTGGTTTTTCAACACTAACACAAGTCGAAAAGTGGTTTTTCCACACTAATACAAGTGCAAAAGTGGTTTCCTGCACCAACACAAGTGCGAAAAGTGGTTTTTCAACACTAACACAAGTGCGAAAAGTGTTTTTTCCACACTAATACAAGTGCAAAAGTGGTTTCCTGCACCAACACAAGTGCGAAAAGTGGTTTTTCAACACTAACACAAGTGCGAAAAGTGGTTTTTCAACACTAACACAAGTGCAAAAAGTGGTTTTTCAACACTAACACAAGTGCGAAAAGTGGTTTTTCAACACTAACACAAGTGCGAAAAGTGTTTTTTCCACACTAATACAAGTGCAAAAGTGGTTTCCTGCACCAACACAAGTGCGAAAAGTGGTTTTTCAACACTAACACAAGTGCGAAAAGTGGTTTTTCAACACTAACACAAGTGCGAAAAGTGGTTTTTCAACACTAACACAAGTGCGAAAAGTGGTTTTTCCACACGAATACAAGTGCAAAAGTGGTGTCCTGCACCAACACAAGTGCGAAAAGTGGTTTTTCAACACTAACACAAGTGCGAAAAGTGGTTTTTCAACATTAACACAAGTGCGAAAAGTGGTTTTCCACACTAATACAAGTGCAAAAGTGGTTTCCTGCACCAACACAAGTGCGAAAAGTGGTCTTTCAACACTAACACAAGTGCGAAAAGTGCTTTTTCCACACTAATACAAGTGCAAAAGTGGTTTCCTGCACCAACACAAGTGAGAAAAGTGGTTTTTCAACACTAACACAAGTGCGAAAAGTGGTTTTTCAACACTATCACAAGTGCAAAAAGTGTTTTTTCCACACTAATACAAGTGCAAAAGTGGTTTCCTGCACCAACACAAGTGCGAAAAGTGGTTTTTCAACACTAACACAAGTGCGAAAAGTGGTTTTTCAACACTAACACAAGTGCGAAAAGTGGTTTTTCAACTCTATCACAAGTGCAAAAAGTGTTTTTTCCACACTAATACAAGTGCAAAAGTGGTTTCCTGCACTAACACAAGTGCGAAAAGTGGTTTTTCAACACTAACACAAGTGCGAAAAGTGGTTTTTCAACACTAACACAAGTGCAAAAAGTGTTTTTTCCACACTAATACAAGTGCAAAAGTGGTTTCCTGCACTAACACAAGTGCGAAAAGTGGTTTTTCAACACCAACACAAGTGCGAAATGTGGTTTTTCAACACTAACACAAGTGCGAAAAGTGGTTTTTCAACACTAACACAAGTGCGAAAAGTGGTTTTTCAACACTAACACAAGTGCGAAAAGTGGTTTTTCAACACTAACACAAGTGCGAAAAGTGGTTTTTCAACACTAACACAAGTGCGAAAAGTGGTTTTTCAACACTAACACAAGTGCGAAAAGTGGTTTTTCAACACTAACACAAGTGCGAAAAGTGGTTTTTCCACACTAATACAAGTGCAAAAGTGGTTTCCTGCACCAACACAAGTGCAAAAAGTGGTTTTTCAACACTAACACAAGTGCAAAAAGTGCTTTCTCAACACTATCACAAGTGCAAAAAGTGTTTTTTCCACACTAATACAAGTGCAAAAGTGGTTTCCTGCACCAACACAAGTGCGAAAAGTGGTTTTTCAACACTAACACAAGTGCGAAAAGTGTTTTTTTAACACTAACTCAAGTGCGAAAAGTGGTTTTTCCACACTAATACAAGTGCAAAAGTGGTTTCCTGCACCAACACAAGTGCGAAAAGTGGTTTTTCAACACTAACACAAGTTCGAAAAGTGGTTTTCCAACACCAACACAAGTGCGAAAAGTGGTTTTTCCACACTAATACAAGTGCAAAAGTTGTTTCCTGCACCAACACAGGTGCGAAAAGTGGTTTTTCAACACCAACACAAGTGCGAAAAGTGGTTTTTCAACACTAACACAAGTGCAAAAAGTGGTTTTTCAACACTAACACAAGTGCGAAAAGTGGTTTTTCAACACTAATACAAGTGCAAAAGTGGTTTCCTGCACCAACACAAGTGCGAATTGTGGTTTTTCAACACTAACACAAGTGCGAAAAGTGGTTTTTCAACACTAACACAAGTGCGAAAAGTGGTTTTTCAACACTAACACAAGTGCGAAAAGTGGTTTTTCCACACTAATACAAGTGCAAAAGTGGTTTCCTGCACCAACACAAGTGCAAAAAGTGGTTTTTCAACACTAACACAAGTGCGAAAAGTGCTTTTTCAACACTATCACAAGTGCAAAAAGTGTTTTTTCCACACTAATACAAGTGCAAAAGTGGTTTCCTGCACCAACACAAGTGCGAAAAGTGGTTTTTCAACACTAACACAAGTGCGAAAAGTGTTTTTTCCACACTAATACAAGTGCAAAAGTGGTTTCCTGCACCAACACAAGTGCGAAAAGTGGTTTTTCAACACTAACACAAGTTCGAAAAGTGGTTTTTCAACACTATCACAAGTGCAAAAGGTGTTTTTTCCACACTAATACAAGTGCAAAAGTGGTTTCCTGCACCAACACAAGTGCGAAAAGTGGTTTTTCAACACTAACACAAGTGCCAAAAGTGGTTTTTCAACACTAACACAAGTGCCAAAAGTGGTTTTTCAACACTAACAAAAGTGCGAAAAGTGTTTTGTCCACACTAATACAAGTGCAAAAGTGGTTTCCTGCACCAACACAAGTGCGAAAAGTGGTTTTTCGACACTAACACAAGTGCGAAAAGTGGTTTTTCAACACTAACACAAGTGCGAAAAGTGGTTTTTCCACACTAATACAAGTGCAAAAGTGGTTTCCTGCACCAACACAAGTGCGAAAAGTGGTTTTTCAACACTAACACAAGTGCGAAAAGTGGTTTTTCAACACTAACACACGTGCGAAAAGTGGTTTTTCAACACTAACACAAGTGCGAAAAGTGTTTTTTCCACACTAATACAAGTGCAAAAGTGGTTTCCTGCACCAACACAAGTGCGAAATGTGGTTTTTCAACACTAACACAAGTGCGAAAAGTGGTTTTTCAACACTAACACAAGTGCGAAAAGTGGTTTTTCAACACTAACACAACTGCGAAAAGTGGTTTTTCCACACTAATACAAGTGCAAAAGTGGTTTCCTGCACCAACACAAGTGCAAAAAGTGGTTTTTCAACACTAACACAAGTGCAAAAAGTGCTTTTTCAACACTATCAAAAGTGCAAAAAGTGTTTTTTCCACACTAATACAAGTGCAAAAGTGGTTTCCTGCACCAACACAAGTGCAAAAAGTGGTTTTTCAACACTAACACAAGTGCGAAAAGTGTTTTTTCCACACTAATACAAGTGCAAAAGTGGTTTCCTGCACCAACACAAGTGCGAAAAGTGGTTTTTCAACACTAACACAAGTTCGAGAAGTGGTTTTTCAACACTATCAATAGTGCAAAAAGTGTTTTTTCCACACTAATACAAGTGCAAAAGTGGTTTCCTGCACCAACACAAGTGCGAAAAGTGGTTTTTCAACACTAACACAAGTGCCAAAAGTGGTTTTTCAACACTAACACAAGTGCGAAAAGTGGTTTTTCAACACTAACAAAAGTGCGAAAAGTGTTTTTTCCACACTAATACAAGTGCAAAAGTGGTTTCCTGCACCAACACAAGTGCGAAAAGTGGTTTTTCAACACTAACACAAGTGCGAAAAGTGGTTTTCAACACTAACACAAGTGCGAAAAGTGGTTTTTCCACACTAATACAAGTGCAAAAGTGGTTTCCTGCACCAACACAAGTGCGAAAAGTGGTTTTTCAACACTAACACAAGTGCGAAAAGTGGTTTTTCAACACTAACACAAGTGCGAAAAGTGGTTTTTCAACACTAACACAAGTGCGAAAAGTGGTTTTTCCACACTAATACAAGTGCAAAAGTGGTTTCCTGCACCAACACAAGTGCGAAAAGTGGTTTTTCAACACTAACACAAGTGCGAAAAGTGTTTTTTCCACACTAATACAAGTGCAAAAGTGGTTTCCTGCACCAACACAAGTGTGAAAAGTGGTTTTTCAACACTAACACAAGTGCGAAAAGTGGTTTTTCAACACTAACACAAGTGCGAAAAGTGGTTTTTCAACACTAACACAAGTGCGAAAAGTGGTTTTTCCACACTAATACAAGTGCAAAAGTGGTTTCCTGCACCAACACAAGTGCGAAAAGTGGTTTTTCCACACTAATACAAGTGCACAAGTGGTTTCCTGCACAAACACAAGTGCGAAAAGTGGTTTTTCAACACTAACACAAGTGCAAAAAGTGTTTTTTCCACACTAATACAAGTGCAAAAGTGGTTTCCTGCACCAACACAAGTGCGAAAAGTGGTTTTTCAACACTAACACAAGTGCGAAAAGTGGTTTTTCAACACTAACACAAGTGCGAAAAGTGGTTTTTCAACACTAACACAAGTGCGAAAAGTGGTTTTTCAACACTAACACAAGTGCGAAAAGTGTTTTTTCCACACTAATACAAGTGCAAAAGTGGTTTCCTGCACCAACACAAGTGCGAAATGTGGTTTTTCAACACTAACACAAGTGCGAAAAGTGGTTTTTCAACACTAACACAAGTGCGAAAAGTGGTTTTTCAACACTAACACAAGTGCGAAAAGTGGTTTTTCCACACTAATACAAGTGCAAAAGTGGTTTCCTGCACCAACACAAGTGCAAAAAGTGGTTTTTCAACACTAACACAAGTGCGAAAAGTGCTTTTTCAACACTATCACAAGTGCAAAAAGTGTTTTTTCCACACTAATACAAGTGCAAAAGTGGTTTCCTGCACCAACACAAGTGCGAAAAGTGGTTTTTCAACACTAACACAAGTGCGAAAAGTGTTTTTTCCACACTAATACAAGTGCAAAAGTGGTTTCCTGCACCAACACAAGTGCGAAAAGTGGTTTTTCAACACTAACACAAGTTCGAAAAGTGGTTTTTCAACACTATCACAAGTGCAAAAGGTGTTTTTTCCACACTAATACAAGTGCAAAAGTGGTTTCCTGCACTAACACAAGTGCGAAAAGTGGTTTTTCAACACTAACACAAGTGCGAAAAGTGGTTTTTCAACACTAACACAAGTGCGAAAAGTGGTTTTTCAACACTAACACAAGTGCGAAAAGTGGTTTTTCAACACTAACACAAGTGCGAAAAGTGGTTTTTCAACACTAACACAAGTGCGAAAAGTGGTTTTTCCACACTAATACAAGTGCAAAAGTGGTTTCCTGCACCAACACAAGTGCAAAAAGTGGTTTTTCAACACTAACACAAGTGCAAAAAGTGCTTTTTCAACACTATCACAAGTGCAAAAAGTGTTTTTTCCACACTAATACAAGTGCAAAAGTGGTTTCCTGCACCAACACAAGTGCGAAAAGTGGTTTTTCAACACTAACACAAGTGCGAAAAGTGTTTTTTTAACACTAACTCAAGTGCGAAAAGTGGTTTTTCCACACTAATACAAGTGCAAAAGTGGTTTCCTGCACCAACACAAGTGCGAAAAGTGGTTTTTCAACACTAACACAAGTTCGAAAAGTGGTTTTCCAACACCAACACAAGTGCGAAAAGTGGTTTTTCCACACTAATACAAGTGCAAAAGTTGTTTCCTGCACCAACACAGGTGCGAAAAGTGGTTTTTCAACACCAACACAAGTGCGAAAAGTGGTTTTTCAACACTAACACAAGTGCAAAAAGTGGTTTTTCAACACTAACACAAGTGCGAAAAGTGGTTTTTCAACACTAATACAAGTGCAAAAGTGGTTTCCTGCACCAACACAAGTGCGAAATGTGGTTTTTCAACACTAACACAAGTGCGAAAAGTGGTTTTTCAACACTAACACAAGTGCGAAAAGTGGTTTTTCAACACTAACACAAGTGCGAAAAGTGGTTTTTCCACACTAATACAAGTGCAAAAGTGGTTTCCTGCACCAACACAAGTGCAAAAAGTGGTTTTTCAACACTAACACAAGTGCGAAAAGTGCTTTTTCAACACTATCACAAGTGCAAAAAGTGTTTTTTCCACACTAATACAAGTGCAAAAGTGGTTTCCTGCACCAACACAAGTGCGAAAAGTGGTTTTTCAACACTAACACAAGTGCGAAAAGTGTTTTTTCCACACTAATACAAGTGCAAAAGTGGTTTCCTGCACCAACACAAGTGCGAAAAGTGGTTTTTCAACACTAACACAAGTTCGAAAAGTGGTTTTTCAACACTATCACAAGTGCAAAAGGTGTTTTTTCCACACTAATACAAGTGCAAAAGTGGTTTCCTGCACCAACACAAGTGCGAAAAGTGGTTTTTCAACACTAACACAAGTGCCAAAAGTGGTTTTTCAACACTAACACAAGTGCCAAAAGTGGTTTTTCAACACTAACAAAAGTGCGAAAAGTGTTTTGTCCACACTAATACAAGTGCAAAAGTGGTTTCCTGCACCAACACAAGTGCGAAAAGTGGTTTTTCGACACTAACACAAGTGCGAAAAGTGGTTTTTCAACACTAACACAAGTGCGAAAAGTGGTTTTTCCACACTAATACAAGTGCAAAAGTGGTTTCCTGCACCAACACAAGTGCGAAAAGTGGTTTTTCAACACTAACACAAGTGCGAAAAGTGGTTTTTCAACACTAACACACGTGCGAAAAGTGGTTTTTCAACACTAACACAAGTGCGAAAAGTGTTTTTTCCACACTAATACAAGTGCAAAAGTGGTTTCCTGCACCAACACAAGTGCGAAATGTGGTTTTTCAACACTAACACAAGTGCGAAAAGTGGTTTTTCAACACTAACACAAGTGCGAAAAGTGGTTTTTCAACACTAACACAACTGCGAAAAGTGGTTTTTCCACACTAATACAAGTGCAAAAGTGGTTTCCTGCACCAACACAAGTGCAAAAAGTGGTTTTTCAACACTAACACAAGTGCAAAAAGTGCTTTTTCAACACTATCACAAGTGCAAAAAGTGTTTTTTCCACACTAATACAAGTGCAAAAGTGGTTTCCTGCACCAACACAAGTGCGAAAAGTGGTTTTTCAACACTAACACAAGTGCGAAAAGTGTTTTTTAACACTAACTCAAGTGCGAAAAGTGGTTTTTCCACACTAATACAAGTGCAAAAGTGGTTTCCTGCACCAACACAAGTGCGAAAAGTGGTTTTTCAACACTAACACAAGTTCGAAAAGTGGTTTTTCAACACTATCACAAGTGCAAAAAGTGTTTTTTCCACACTAATACAAGTGCAAAAGTGGTTTCCTGCACCAACACAAGTGCGAAAAGTGGTTTTTCAACACTAACACAAGTGCCAAAAGTGGTTTTTCAACACTAACACAAGTGCGAAAAGTGGTTTTTCAACACTAACAAAAGTGCGAAAAGTGTTTTTTCCACACTAATACAAGTGCAAAAGTGGTTTCCTGCACCAACACAAGTGCGAAAAGTGGTTTTTCAACACTAACACAAGTGCGAAAAGTGGTTTTCAACACTAACACAAGTGCGAAAAGTGGTTTTTCCACACTAATACAAGTGCAAAAGTGGTTTCCTGCACCAACACAAGTGCGAAAAGTGGTTTTTCAACACTAACACAAGTGCGAAAAGTGGTTTTTCAACACTAACACAAGTGCGAAAAGTGGTTTTTCAACACTAACACAAGTGCGAAAAGTGGTTTTTCCACACTAATACAAGTG
Organism: Myxine glutinosa; assembly: GCF_964187855.1. NCBI lineage: Eukaryota > Metazoa > Chordata > Myxini > Myxiniformes > Myxinidae > Myxine > Myxine glutinosa. The sequence goes on from NW_027617473.1 coordinate 101,188, forward strand.
CAAAAGTGGTTTCCTGCACCAACACAAGTGCGAAAAGTGGTTTTTCAACACTAACACAAGTGCGAAAAGTGTTTTTTCCACACTAATACAAGTGCAAAAGTGGTTTCCTGCACCAACACAAGTGCGAAAAGTGGTTTTTCAACACTAACACAAGTGCGAAAAGTGGTTTTTCAACACTAACACAAGTGCGAAAAGTGGTTTTTCAACACTAACACAAGTGCGAAAAGTGGTTTTTCCACACTAATACAAGTGCAAAAGTGGTTTCCTGCACCAACACAAGTGCGAAAAGTGGTTTTTCCACACTAATACAAGTGCAAAAGTGGTTTCCTGCACAAACACAAGTGCGAAAAGTGGTTTTTCAACATTAACACAAGTGCGAAAAGTGGTTTTTCCACACTAATAGAAGTGCAAAAGTGGTTTCCTGCACCAACACAAGTGCGAAAAGTGGTTTTTCAACACTAACCCAAGTGCGAAAAGTGGTTTTTCAACACTAACACAAGTGCGAAAAGTGGTTTTTCCACACTAATACAAGTGCAAAAGTGGTTTCCTGCACCAACACAAGTGTGAAAAGTGGTTTTTCAACACTAACACAAGTGCGAAAAGTGGTTTTTCAACACTAACACAAGTGCGAAAAGTGGTTTTTCAACACTAACACAAGTGCGAAAAGTGTTTTTTCCACACTAATACAAGTGCAAAAGTGGTTTCCTGCACCAACACAAGTGCGAAAAGTGGTTTTTCAACACTAACACAAGTGCGAAAAGTGGTTTTTCAACACTAACACAAGTGCAAAAAGTGTTTTTTCCACACTAATACAAGTGCAAAAGTGGTTTCCTGCACCAACACAAGTGCGAAAAGTGGTTTTTCAACACTAACACAAGTGCGAAAAGTGGTTTTTCAACACTAACACAAGTGCGAAAAGTGGTTTTTCAACACTAACACAAGTGCGAAAAGTGGTTTTTCAACACTAACACAAGTGCGAAAAGTGTTTTTTCCACACTAATACAAGTGCAAAAGTGGTTTCCTGCACCAACACAAGTGCGAAATGTGGTTTTTCAACACTAACACAAGTGCGAAAAGTGGTTTTTCAACACTAACACAAGTGCGAAAAGTGGTTTTTTAACACTAACACAAGTGCGAAAAGTGGTTTTTCCACACTAATACAAGTGCAAAAGTGGTTTCCTGCACCAACACAAGTGCGAAAAGTGGTTTTTCAACACTAACACAAGTGCGAAAAGTGGTTTTTCAACACTAACACAAGTGCGAAAAGTGGTTTTTCAACACTAACACAAGTGCGAAAAGTGGTTTTTCCACACTAATACAAGTGCAAAAGTGGTTTCCTGCACCAACACAAGTGCGAAAAGTGGTTTTTCCACACTAATACAAGTGCAAAAGTGGTTTCCTGCACAAACACAAGTGCGAAAAGTGGTTTTTCAACATTAACACAAGTGCGAAAAGTGGTTTTTTCCACACTAATAGAAGTGCAAAAGTGGTTTCCTGCACCAAAACAAGTGCGAAAAGTGGTTTTTCAACACTAACCCAAGTGCGAAAAGTGGTTTTTCAACACTAACACAAGTGCGAAAAGTGGTTTTTCCACACTAATACAAGTGCAAAAGTGGTTTCCTGCACCAACACAAGTGTGAAAAGTGGTTTTTCAACACTAACACAAGTGCCAAAAGTGGTTTTTCAACACTAACACAAGTGCGAAAAGTGGTTTTTCAACACTAACACAAGTGCGAAAAGTGTTTTTTCCACACTAATACAAGTGCAAAAGTGGTTTCCTGCACCAACACAAGTGCGAAAAGTGGTTTTTCAACACTAACACAAGTGCGAAAAGTGGTTTTTCAACACTAGCACAAGTGCAAAAAGTGTTTTTTCCACACTAATACAAGTGCAAAAGTGGTTTCCTGCACCAACACAAGTGCGAAAAGTGGTTTTTCAACACTAACACAAGTGCGAAAAGTGGTTTTTCAACACTAACACAAGTGCGAAAAGTGGTTTTTCAACACTAACACAAGTGCGAAAAGTGGTTTTTCAACACTAACACAAGTGCGAAAAGTGTTTTTTCCACACTAATACAAGTGCAAAAGTGGTTTCCTGCACCAACACAAGTGCGAAATGTGGTTTTTCAACACTAACACAAGTGCGAAAAGTGGTTTTTCAACACTAACACAAGTGCGAAAAGTGGTTTTTCAACACTAACACAAGTGCGAAAAGTGGTTTTTCCACACTAATACAAGTGCAAAAGTGGTTTCCTGCACCAACACAAGTGCAAAAAGTGGTTTTTCAACACTAACACAAGTGCGAAAAGTGTTTTTTCCACACTAATACAAGTGCAAAAGTGGTTTCCTGCACCAACACAAGTGCGAAAAGTGGTTTTTCAACACTAACACAAGTGCGAAAAGTGGTTTTTCAACACTAACACAAGTGCGAAAAGTGGTTTTTCAACACTAGCACAAGTGCAAAAAGTGTTTTTTCCACACTAATACAAGTGCAAAAGTGGTTTCCTGCACCAACACAAGTGCGAAAAGTGGTTTTTCAACACTAACACAAGTGCGAAAAGTGGTTTTTCAACACTAACACAAGTGCGAAAAGTGGTTTTTCAACACTAACACAAGTGCGAAAAGTGGTTTTTCAACACTAACACAAGTGCGAAAAGTGTTTTTTCCACACTAATACAAGTGCAAAAGTGGTTTCCTGCACCAACACAAGTGCGAAATGTGGTTTTTCAACACTAACACAAGTGCGAAAAGTGGTTTTTCAACACTAACACAAGTGCGAAAAGTGGTTTTTCAACACTAACACAAGTGCGAAAAGTGGTTTTTCCACACTAATACAAGTGCAAAAGTGGTTTCCTGCACCAACACAAGTGCAAAAAGTGGTTTTTCAACACTATCACAAGTGCAAAAAGTGTTTTTTCCACACTAATACAAGTGCAAAAGTGGTTTCCTGCACCAACACAAGTGCGAAAAGTGGTTTTTCAACACTAACACAAGTGCGAAAAGTGTTTTTTCCACACTAATACAAGTGCAAAAGTGGTTTCCTGCACCAACACAAGTGCGAAAAGTGGTTTTTCAACACTAACACAAGTTCGAAAAGTGGTTTTTCAACACTATCACAAGTGCAAAAGGTGTTTTTTCCACACTAATACAAGTGCAAAAGTGGTTTCCTGCACCAACACAAGTGCGAAAAGTGGTTTTTCAACACTAACACAAGTGCCAAAAGTGGTTTTTCAACACTAACACAAGTGCCAAAAGTGGTTTTTCAACACTAACAAAAGTGCGAAAAGTGTTTTGTCCACACTAATACAAGTGCAAAAGTGGTTTCCTGCACCAACACAAGTGCGAAAAGTGGTTTTTCGACACTAACACAAGTGCGAAAAGTGGTTTTTCAACACTAACACAAGTGCAAAAAGTGGTTTTTCCACACTAATACAAGTGCAAAAGTGGTTTCCTGCACCAACACAAGTGCGAAAAGTGGTTTTTCAACACTAACACAAGTGCGAAAAGTGGTTTTTCAACACTAACACAAGTGCAAAAAGTGTTTTTTCCACACTAATACAAGTGCAAAAGTGGTTTCCTGCACCAACACAAGTGCGAAAAGTGGTTTTTCAACACTAACACAAGTGCGAAAAGTGGTTTTTCAACACTAACACAAGTGCGAAAAGTGGTTTTTCAACACTAACACAAGTGCGAAAAGTGGTTTTTCAACACTAACACAAGTGCGAAAAGTGTTTTTTCCACACTAATACAAGTGCAAAAGTGGTTTCCTGCACCAACACAAGTGCGAAATGTGGTTTTTCAACACTAACACAAGTGCGAAAAGTGGTTTTTCAACACTAACACAAGTGCGAAAAGTGGTTTTTTAACACTAACACAAGTGCGAAAAGTGGTTTTTCCACACTAATACAAGTGCAAAAGTGGTTTCCTGCACCAACACAAGTGCGAAAAGTGGTTTTTCAACACTAACACAAGTGCGAAAAGTGGTTTTTCAACACTAACACAAGTGCGAAAAGTGGTTTTTCAACACTAACACAAGTGCGAAAAGTGGTTTTTCCACACTAATACAAGTGCAAAAGTGGTTTCCTGCACCAACACAAGTGCGAAAAGTGGTTTTTCCACACTAATACAAGTGCAAAAGTGGTTTCCTGCACAAACACAAGTGCGAAAAGTGGTTTTTCAACATTAACACAAGTGCGAAAAGTGGTTTTTCCACACTAATAGAAGTGCAAAAGTGGTTTCCTGCACCAAAACAAGTGCGAAAAGTGGTTTTTCAACACTAACCCAAGTGCGAAAAGTGGTTTTTCAACACTAACACAAGTGCGAAAAGTGGTTTTTCCACACTAATACAAGTGCAAAAGTGGTTTCCTGCACCAACACAAGTGTGAAAAGTGGTTTTTCAACACTAACACAAGTGCCAAAAGTGGTTTTTCAACACTAACACAAGTGCGAAAAGTGGTTTTTCAACACTAACACAAGTGCGAAAAGTGTTTTTTCCACACTAATACAAGTGCAAAAGTGGTTTCCTGCACCAACACAAGTGCGAAAAGTGGTTTTTCAACACTAACACAAGTGCGAAAAGTGGTTTTTCAACACTAGCACAAGTGCAAAAAGTGTTTTTTCCACACTAATACAAGTGCAAAAGTGGTTTCCTGCACCAACACAAGTGCGAAAAGTGGTTTTTCAACACTAACACAAGTGCGAAAAGTGGTTTTCAACACTAACACAAGTGCGAAAAGTGGTTTTTCAACACTAACACAAGTGCGAAAAGTGGTTTTTCAACACTAACACAAGTGCGAAAAGTGTTTTTTCCACACTAATACAAGTGCAAAAGTGGTTTCCTGCACCAACACAAGTGCGAAATGTGGTTTTTCAACACTAACACAAGTGCGAAAAGTGGTTTTTCAACACTAACACAAGTGCGAAAAGTGGTTTTTCAACACTAACACAAGTGCGAAAAGTGGTTTTTCCACACTAATACAAGTGCAAAAGTGGTTTCCTGCACCAACACAAGTGCAAAAAGTGGTTTTTCAACACTAACACAAGTGCGAAAAGTGTTTTTTCCACACTAATACAAGTGCAAAAGTGGTTTCCTGCACCAACACAAGTGCGAAAAGTGGTTTTTCAACACTAACACAAGTGCGAAAAGTGGTTTTTCAACACTAACACAAGTGCGAAAAGTGGTTTTTCAACACTAGCACAAGTGCAAAAAGTCACACTAATACAAGTGCAAAAGTGGTTTCCTGCACCAACACAAGTGCGAAAGTGGTTTTCCTTTCAACACTACACAAGTGCGAAAAGTGGTTTTTCAACACTAACACAAGTGCGAAAGTGGTTTTCAACACTAACACAAGTGCGAAAAGAGTGGTTTTTCAACACTAACACAAGTGCGAAAAGTGTTTCTTTCCACACTAATACAAGTGCAAAAGTGGTTTCCTGCACCAACACAAGTGCGAAATGTGGTTTTTCAACACTAACACAAGTGCGAAAAGTGGTTTTTTCAACACTAACACAAGTGCGAAAAGTGGTTTTTCAACACTAACACAAGTGCGAAAAGTGGTTTTTCCACCACTAATACAAGTGCAAAAGTGGTTTCCTGCACCAACACAAGTCGCAAAAAGTGGTTTTTCAACACTATCACAAGTGCAAAAAGTGTTTTTTTCCACACTAATACAAGTGCAAAAGTGGTTTCCTGCACCAACACAAGTGCGAAAAGTGGTTTTTCAACAAACTAAGTGCGAAAAGTGTTTTTTCCACACTAATACAAGTGCAAAAGTGGTTTCCTGCACCAACACAAGTGCGAAAAGTGGTTTATCAACACTAACACAAGTTCGAAAAGTGGTTTTTCAACACTATCACAAGTGCAAAAGGTGTTTTTTTCCACACTAATACAAGTGCAAAAGTGGTTTCCTGCACCAACACAAGTGCGAAAAGTGGTTTTTCAACACTAACACAAGTGCCAAAAGTGGTTTTTCAACACTAACACAAGTGCCAAAAGTGGTTTTTCAACACTAACAAAAGTGCGAAAAGTGTTTTGTCCACACTAATACAAGTGCAAAAGTGGTTTCCTGCACCAACACAAGTGCGAAAAGTGTTTTTCGACACTAACACAAGTGCGAAAAGTGGTTTTTCAACACTAACACAAGTGCAAAAAGTGGTTTTTCCACACTAATACAAGTGCAAAAGTGGTTTCCTGCACCAACACAAGTGCGAAAAGTGGTTTTTCAACACTAACACAAGTGCGAAAAGTGGTTTTTCAACACTAACACACGTGCGAAAAGTGGTTTTTCAACACTAATACAAGTGCGAAAAGTGGTTTTTCCACACTAATACAAGTGCAAAAGTGGTTTCCTGCACCAACACAAGTGCGAAAAGTGGTTTTTTCAACACTAACACAAGTGCGAAAAGTGTTTTTTCCACACTAATACAAGTGCAAAAGTGGTTTCCTGCACCAACACAAGTGCGAAAAGTGGTTTTTCAACACTAACACAAGTGCGAAAAGTGGTTTTTCAACACTAACACAAGTGCGAAAAGTGGTTTTTTCCACACTAATACAAGTGCAAAAGTGGTTTCCTGCACCAACACAAGTGCGAAAAGTGGTTTTTCCACACTAATACAAGTGCAAAAGTGGTTTCCTGCACCAACACAAGTGCGAAAAGTGGTTTTTCAACACTAACACAGGTTCGAAAGTGTTTTTTCAACACTATCACAAGTGCAAAAAGTGTTTTTCCACACTAATACAAGTGCAAAAGTGGTTTCCTGCACCAACACAAGTGCGAAAAGTGGTTTTTCAACACTAACACAAGTGCGAAAAGTGGTTTTTCAACACTAACACAAGTGCGAAAAGTGGTTTTTCCACACTAATACAAGTGCAAAAGTGGTTTCCTGCACCAACACAAGACCGAAAAGTGGTTTTTCCACACTAATACAAGTGCAAAAAGTGGTTTCCTGCACCAACACAAGTGCGAAAAGTGGTTTTTCAACACTAACACAGGTTCGAAAAGTGGTTTTTCAACACTATCACAAGTGCAAAAAGTGTTTTTCCACACTAATACAAGTGCAAAAGTGGTTTCCTGCACCAACACAAGTGCGAAAAGTGGTTTTTCAACACTAACACAAGTGCGAAAAGTGGTTTTTCAACACTAACACAAGTGTGAAAAGTGGTTTTTCAACACTAACACAAGTGCGAAAAGTGTTTTCCTCCACACTAATACAAGTGCAAAAGTGGTTTCCTGCACCAACACAAGTGCGAAAAGTGGTTTTTCAACACTAACACAAGTGCAAAAAGTGGTTTTCCAACACCAACACAAGTGCGAAAAGTGGTTTTTCCACACTAATACAAGTGCAAAAGTTGTTTCCTGCACCAACACAAGTGCGAAAAGTGGTTTTTCAACACTAACACAAGTGCGAAAAGTGGTTTTCAACACTAACACAAGTGCAAAAAGTGGTTTTTCAACACTAACACAAGTGCGAAAAGTGGTTTTTTCAACACTAACACAAGTGCGAAAAGTGTTTTTTCCACACTAATACAAGTGCAAAAGTGGTTTCCTGCACCAACACAAGTGCGAAAAGTGGTTTTTCAACACTAACACAAGTGCGAAAAGTGGTTTTTCAACACTAACACAAGTGCGAAAAGTGGTTTTTCAACACTAACACAAGTGCGAAAAGTGGTTTTTCCACACGAATACAAGTGCAAAAGTGGTGTCCTGCACCAACACAAGTGCGAAAAGTGGTTTTTCAACACTAACACAAGTGCGAAAAGTGGTTTTTCAACATTAACACAAGTGCGAAAAGTGGTTTTCCACACTAATACAAGTGCAAAAGTGGTTTCCTGCACCAACACAAGTGCGAAAAGTGGTCTTTCAACACTAACACAAGTGCGAAAAGTGCTTTTTCCACACTAATACAAGTGCAAAAGTGGTTTCCTGCACCAACACAAGTGAGAAAAGTGGTTTTTCAACACTAACACAAGTGCGAAAAGTGGTTTTTCAACACTATCACAAGTGCAAAAAGTGTTTTTTCCACACTAATACAAGTGCAAAAGTGGTTTCCTGCACCAACACAAGTGCGAAAAGTGGTTTTTCAACACTAACACAAGTGCGAAAAGTGGTTTTTCAACACTAACACAAGTGCGAAAAGTGGTTTTTCAACTCTATCACAAGTGCAAAAAGTGTTTTTTCCACACTAATACAAGTGCAAAAAGTGGTTTCCTGCACTAACACAAGTGCGAAAAGTGGTTTTTCAACACTAACACAAGTGCGAAAAGTGGTTTTTCAACACTAACACAAGTGCAAAAAGTGTTTTTTCCACACTAATACAAGTGCAAAAGTGGTTTCCTGCACTAACACAAGTGCGAAAAGTGGTTTTTCAACACCAACACAAGTGCCAAAAGTGGTTTTTCAACACCAACACAAGTGCCAAAAGTGGTTTTTCAACACTAACACAAGTGCGAAAAGTGGTTTTTCCACACTAATACAAGTGCAAAAGTGGTTTCCTGCACCAACACAAGTGCGAAAAGTGGTTTTTCCACACTAATACAAGTGCAAAAGTGGTTTCCTGCACAAACACAAGTGCGAAAAGTGGTTTTTCAACATTAACACAAGTGCGAAAAGTGGTTTTTCCACACTAATAGAAGTGCAAAAAGTGGTTTCCTGCACCAACACAAGTGCGAAAAGTGGTTTTTCAACACTAACCCAAGTGCGAAAAGTGGTTTTTCAACACTAACACAAGTGCGAAAAGTGGTTTTTCCACACTAATACAAGTGCAAAAGTGGTTTCCTGCACCAACACAAGTGCAAAAGTGGTTTTTCAACACTAACACAAGTGCGAAAAGTGGTTTTTCAACACTAACACAAGTGCGAAAAGTGGTTTTCAACACTAACACAAGTGCGAAAAGTGGTTTTTCAACACTAACACAAGTGCGAAAAGTGGTTTTTCCACACTAATACAAGTGCAAAAGTGGTTTCCTGCACCAACACAAGTGCTAAAAGTGGTTTTTCAACACTAACACAAGTGCAAAAAGTGCTTTTTCAACACTATCACAAGTGCAAAAAGTGTTTTTTCCACACTAATACAAGTGCAAAAGTGGTTTCCTGCACCAACACAAGTGCGAAAAGTGGTTTTTCAACACTAACACAAGTGCGAAAAGTGTTTTTTTAACACTAACTCAAGTGCGAAAAGTGGTTTTTCCACACTAATACAAGTGCAAAAGTGGTTTCCTGCACCAACACAAGTGCGAAAAGTGGTTTTTCAACACTAACACAAGTTCGAAAAGTGGTTTTCCAACACCAACACAAGTGCGAAAAGTGGTTTTTCCACACTAATACAAGTGCAAAAGTTGTTTCCTGCACCAACACAGGTGCGAAAAGTGGTTTTTCAACACAACACAAGTGCGAAAAGTGGTTTTTCAACACTAACACAAGTGCAAAAAGTGGTTTTTCAACACTAACACAAGTGCGAAAAGTGGTTTTTCAACACTAATACAAGTGCAAAAGTGGTTTCCTGCACCAACACAAGTGCGAAATGTGGTTTTTCAACACTAACACAAGTGCGAAAAGTGGTTTTTCAACACTAACACAAGTGCGAAAAGTGGTTTTTCAACACTAACACAAGTGCGAAAAGTGGTTTTTCCACACTAATACAAGTGCAAAAGTGGTTTCCTGCACCAACACAAGTGCAAAAAGTGGTTTTTCAACACTAACACAAGTGCGAAAAGTGCTTTTTCAACACTATCACAAGTGCAAAAAGTGTTTTTTCCACACTAATACAAGTGCAAAAGTGGTTTCCTGCACCAACACAAGTGCGAAAAGTGGTTTTTCAACACTAACACAAGTGCGAAAAGTGTTTTTTCCACACTAATACAAGTGCAAAAGTGGTTTCCTGCACCAACACAAGTGCGAAAAGTGGTTTTTCAACACTAACACAAGTTCGAAAAGTGGTTTTTCAACACTATCACAAGTGCAAAAGGTGTTTTTTCCACACTAATACAAGTGCAAAAGTGGTTTCCTGCACCAACACAAGTGCGAAAAGTGGTTTTTCAACACTAACACAAGTGCCAAAAGTGGTTTTTCAACACTAACACAAGTGCCAAAAGTGGTTTTTCAACACTAACAAAAGTGCGAAAAGTGTTTTGTCCACACTAATACAAGTGCAAAAGTGGTTTCCTGCACCAACACAAGTGCGAAAAGTGGTTTTTCGACACTAACACAAGTGCGAAAAGTGGTTTTTCAACACTAACACAAGTGCGAAAAGTGGTTTTTCCACACTAATACAAGTGCAAAAGTGGTTTCCTGCACCAACACAAGTGCGAAAAGTGGTTTTTCAACACTAACACAAGTGCGAAAAGTGGTTTTTCAACACTAACACACGTGCGAAAAGTGGTTTTTCAACACTAACACAAGTGCGAAAAGTGTTTTTTCCACACTAATACAAGTGCAAAAGTGGTTTCCTGCACCAACACAAGTGCGAAATGTGGTTTTTCAACACTAACACAAGTGCGAAAAGTGGTTTTTCAACACTAACACAAGTGCGAAAAGTGGTTTTTCAACACTAACACAACTGCGAAAAGTGGTTTTTCCACACTAATACAAGTGCAAAAGTGGTTTCCTGCACCAACACAAGTGCAAAAAGTGGTTTTTCAACACTAACACAAGTGCAAAAAGTGCTTTTTCAACACTATCACAAGTGCAAAAAGTGTTTTTTCCACACTAATACAAGTGCAAAAGTGGTTTCCTGCACCAACACAAGTGCGAAAAGTGGTTTTTCAACACTAACACAAGTGCGAAAAGTGTTTTTTAACACTAACTCAAGTGCGAAAAGTGGTTTTTCCACACTAATACAAGTGCAAAAGTGGTTTCCTGCACCAACACAAGTGCGAAAAGTGGTTTTTCAACACTAACACAAGTTCGAAAAGTGGTTTTTCAACACTATCACAAGTGCAAAAAGTGTTTTTTCCACACTAATACAAGTGCAAAAGTGGTTTCCTGCACCAACACAAGTGCGAAAAGTGGTTTTTCAACACTAACACAAGTGCCAAAAGTGGTTTTTCAACACTAACACAAGTGCGAAAAGTGGTTTTTCAACACTAACAAAAGTGCGAAAAGTGTTTTTTCCACACTAATACAAGTGCAAAAGTGGTTTCCTGCACCAACACAAGTGCGAAAAGTGGTTTTTCAACACTAACACAAGTGCGAAAAGTGGTTTTCAACACTAACACAAGTGCGAAAAGTGGTTTTTCCACACTAATACAAGTGCAAAAGTGGTTTCCTGCACCAACACAAGTGCGAAAAGTGGTTTTTCAACACTAACACAAGTGCGAAAAGTGGTTTTTCAACACTAACACAAGTGCGAAAAGTGGTTTTTCAACACTAACACAAGTGCGAAAAGTGGTTTTTCCACACTAATACAAGTGCAAAAGTGGTTTCCTGCACCAACACAAGTGCGAAAAGTGGTTTTTCAACACTAACACAAGTGCGAAAAGTGTTTTTTCCACACTAATACAAGTGCAAAAGTGGTTTCCTGCACCAACACAAGTGCGAAAAGTGGTTTTTCAACACTAACACAAGTGCGAAAAGTGGTTTTTCAACACTAACACAAGTGCGAAAAGTGGTTTTTCAACACTAACACAAGTGCGAAAAGTGGTTTTTCCACACTAATACAAGTGCAAAAGTGGTTTCCTGCACCAACACAAGTGCGAAAAGTGGTTTTTCCACACTAATACAAGTGCAAAAGTGGTTTCCTGCACAAACACAAGTGCGAAAAGTGGTTTTTCAACATTAACACAAGTGCGAAAAGTGGTTTTTCCACACTAATAGAAGTGCAAAAGTGGTTTCCTGCACCAACACAAGTGCGAAAAGTGGTTTTTCAACACTAACCCAAGTGCGAAAAGTGGTTTTTCAACACTAACACAAGTGCGAAAAGTGGTTTTTCCACACTAATACAAGTGCAAAAGTGGTTTCCTGCACCAACACAAGTGTGAAAAGTGGTTTTTCAACACTAACACAAGTGCGAAAAGTGGTTTTTCAACACTAACACAAGTGCGAAAAGTGGTTTTTCAACACTAACACAAGTGCGAAAAGTGTTTTTTCCACACTAATACAAGTGCAAAAGTGGTTTCCTGCACCAACACAAGTGCGAAAAGTGGTTTTTCAACACTAACACAAGTGCGAAAAGTGGTTTTTCAACACTAACACAAGTGCAAAAAGTGTTTTTTCCACACTAATACAAGTGCAAAAGTGGTTTCCTGCACCAACACAAGTGCGAAAAGTGGTTTTTCAACACTAACACAAGTGCGAAAAGTGGTTTTTCAACACTAACACAAGTGCGAAAAGTGGTTTTTCAACACTAACACAAGTGCGAAAAGTGGTTTTTCAACACTAACACAAGTGCGAAAGTGTTTTTTCCACACTAATACAAGTGCAAAAGTGGTTTCCTGCACCAACACAAGTGCGAAATGTGGTTTTTCAACACTAACACAAGTGCGAAAAGTGGTTTTTCAACACTAACACAAGTGCGAAAAGTGGTTTTTTAACACTAACACAAGTGCGAAAAGTGGTTTTTCCACACTAATACAAGTGCAAAAGTGGTTTCCTGCACCAACACAAGTGCGAAAAGTGGTTTTTCAACACTAACACAAGTGCGAAAAGTGGTTTTTCAACACTAACACAAGTGCGAAAAGTGGTTTTTCAACACTAACACAAGTGCGAAAAGTGGTTTTTCCACACTAATACAAGTGCAAAAGTGGTTTCCTGCACCAACACAAGTGCGAAAAGTGGTTTTTCCACACTAATACAAGTGCAAAAGTGGTTTCCTGCACAAACACAAGTGCGAAAAGTGGTTTTTCAACATTAACACAAGTGCGAAAAGTGGTTTTTCCACACTAATAGAAGTGCAAAAGTGGTTTCCTGCACCAAAACAAGTGCGAAAAGTGGTTTTTCAACACTAACCCAAGTGCGAAAAGTGGTTTTTCAACACTAACACAAGTGCGAAAAGTGGTTTTTCCACACTAATACAAGTGCAAAAGTGGTTTCCTGCACCAACACAAGTGTGAAAAGTGGTTTTTCAACACTAACACAAGTGCCAAAAGTGGTTTTTCAACACTAACACAAGTGCGAAAAGTGGTTTTTCAACACTAACACAAGTGCGAAAAGTGTTTTTTCCACACTAATACAAGTGCAAAAGTGGTTTCCTGCACCAACACAAGTGCGAAAAGTGGTTTTTCAACACTAACACAAGTGCGAAAAGTGGTTTTTCAACACTAGCACAAGTGCAAAAAGTGTTTTTTCCACACTAATACAAGTGCAAAAGTGGTTTCCTGCACCAACACAAGTGCGAAAAGTGGTTTTTCAACACTAACACAAGTGCGAAAAGTGGTTTTTCAACACTAACACAAGTGCGAAAAGTGGTTTTTCAACACTAACACAAGTGCGAAAAGTGGTTTTTCAACACTAACACAAGTGCGAAAAGTGTTTTTTCCACACTAATACAAGTGCAAAAGTGGTTTCCTGCACCAACACAAGTGCGAAATGTGGTTTTTCAACACTAACACAAGTGCGAAAAGTGGTTTTTCAACACTAACACAAGTGCGAAAAGTGGTTTTTCAACACTAACACAAGTGCGAAAAGTGGTTTTTCCACACTAATACAAGTGCAAAAGTGGTTTCCTGCACCAACACAAGTGCAAAAAGTGGTTTTTCAACACTAACACAAGTGCGAAAAGTGCTTTTTCAACACTATCACAAGTGCAAAAAGTGTTTTTTCCACACTAATACAAGTGCAAAAGTGGTTTCCTGCACCAACACAAGTGCGAAAAGTGGTTTTTCAACACTAACACAAGTGCGAAAAGTGTTTTTTCCACACTAATACAAGTGCAAAAGTGGTTTCCTGCACCAACACAAGTGCGAAAAGTGGTTTTTCAACACTAACACAAGTTCGAAAAGTGGTTTTTCAACACTATCACAAGTGCAAAAGGTGTTTTTTCCACACTAATACAAGTGCAAAAGTGGTTTCCTGCACCAACACAAGTGCGAAAAGTGGTTTTTCAACACTAACACAAGTGCCAAAAGTG
>NW_027617474.1:0-115237 GCF_964187855.1 Myxine glutinosa
ACAAGTGCGAAAAGTGGTTTTTCCACACTAATACAAGTGCAAAAGTGGTTTCCTGCACCAACACTAACACAAGTGCGAAAATTGGGTTTTCAACACTATCACAAGTGCAAAAAGTGGTTTTTCCACACTAATACAAGTGCAAAAGTGGTTTCCTGCACCAACACAAGTGCGAAAAGTGCTTTTTCAACACTAACACAAGTGCGAAAAGTGGTTTTTCAACACTATCACAAGTGCAAAAAAGTGTTTTTTCCACACTAATACAACTGCAAAAGTGGTTTCCTGCACCAACACAAGTGCGAAAAGTGGTTTTTCAACACTAACACAAGTGCGAAAAGTGGTTTTTCAACACTAACACAAGTGCGAAAAGTGGTTTTTCCACACTAATACAAGTGCAAAAGTGGTTTCCTGCACCAACACAAGTGCGAAAAAGTGGTTTTTCAACACTAACACAAATGCGAAAAGTAGTTTTTTCAACACTAACACAAGTGCGAAAAGTGGTTTTTCAACACTAACACAAGTGCGAAAAGTGGTTTTTCCACACTAATACAAGTGCAAAAGTGGTTTCCTCCACCAACACAAGTGCGAAAAGTGGTTTTTCAACACTAACACAAGTGCGAAAAGTGGGTTTTTCAGCACTATCACAAGTGCAAAAAGTGTTTTTTCCACACTAATACAAGTGCAAAAGTGGTTTCCTGCACCAACACAAGTGCGAAAAGTAGTCTTTCAACACTAAGACAAGTGCGAAAAGTGGTTTTTCAACACTAACACAAGTGCGAAAAGTGTTTTTTCCACACTAATATAAGTGCAAAAAGTGGTTTCCTGCACCAACACAAGTGCGAAAAGTGGTTTTTCAACACTAACACAAGTGCGAAAGTGGTTTTTCAACACTATCACAAGTGCAAAAAGTGTTTTTTCCACACTAATACAAGTGCAAAAGTGGTTTCCTGCACCAACACAAGTGCGAAAAGTGGTTTTTCAACACTAACACAAGTGCGAAAAGTGGTTTTTCAACACTAACACAAGTGCGAAAAGTGTTTTTTCCACACTAATACAAGTGCAAAAGTGGTTTCCTGCACCAACACAAGTGCGAAAAGTGATTTTTCAAAACTAACACAAGTGCGAAAAGTGGTTTTTCAACACTAACACAAGTGCGAAAAGGTGTTTTTTCCACACTGATACAAGTGCAAAAGTGGTTTCCTGCACCAACACAAGTGCGAAAAGTGGTTTTTTCAACACTAACACAAGTGCGAAAAGTGGGTTTTTTAACACTAACACAAGTGCGAAAAAGTGGTTTTTCAACACTAACACAAGTGCGAAAAGTGGTTTTTCCACACTAATACAAGTGCAAAAGTGGTTTCCTGCACCAACACAAGTGCGAAAAGTGGTTTTTTCAACACTAACACAAGTGCAAAAAGTGGTTTTTCAACACTATCACAAGTGCAAAAAGTGTTTTTTCCACACTAATACAAGTGCAAAAGGGGTTTCCTGCACCAACACACGTGCGAAAAGTGGTATTTCAACACTAACACAAGTGCGAAAAAGTGGTTTTTCAACACTAACACAAGTGAGAAAAAGTGGTTTTTCCACACTAATACAAGTGCAAAAGTGGTTTCCTCCACCAACACAAGTGCGAAAAGTGGTTTTTCAACACTAACACATGTGCGAAAAGTGGTTTTTCAACACTATCACAAGTGCAAAAAGTGTTTTTTCCACACAAGTGCAAAAGTGGTTTCCTGCACCAACACAAGTGCGAAAAGTGGTTTTTCAACACTAACACAAGTGCGAAAAGTGGTTTTTCCACACTAATACAAGTGCAAAAGTGGTTTCCTGCACCAACACAAGTGCGAAAAGTGGTTTTTCAACACTAACACAAGTGCAAAAAGTGGTATTTCAACACTAACACAAGTGCGAAAAGTGGTTTTTCAACACTAACACAAGTGCGAAAAGTGTTTTTTCCACACTAATACAAGTGCAAAAGTGGTTTCCTGCACCAACACAAGTGCGAAAAGTGGTTTTTCAACACTAACACAAGTGCGAAAAGTGGTTTTTCCACACTAATACAAGTGCAAAAAGTGGTTTCCTGCACCAACACAAGTGCGAAAAGTGGTTTTTCAACACTAACACAAGTGCAAAAAGTGGTATTTCAACACTAACACAAGTGCGAAAAGTGGTTTTTCAACACTAACACAAGTGCGGAAAAGTGTTTTTTCCACACTAATACAAGTGCAAAAGTGGTTTCCTGCACCAACACAAGTGCGAAAAGTGGTTTTTCAACACTAACACAAGTGCGAAAAGTGGTTTTTCAACACTAACACAAGTGCGAAAAGTGTTTTTTTCCACACTGATACAAGTGCAAAAGTGGTTTCCTGCACCAACACAAGTGCGAAAAGTGGTTTTTCAACACTAACACAAGTGCGAAAAGTGGGTTTTTAACACTAACACAAGTGCGAAAAGTGGTTTTTCAACACTAACACAAGTGCGAAAAGTGGTTTTTCCACACTAATACAAGTGCAAAAGTGGTTTCCTGCACCAACCACAAGTGCGAAAAGTGGTTTTTCAACACTAACACAAGTGCAAAAAAGTGGTTTTTCAACACTATCACAAGTGCAAAAAGTGTTTTTTCCACACTAATGCAAGTGCAAAAGGGGTTTTCCTGCACCAACACACGTGCGAAAAGTGGTATTTCAACACTAACACAAGTGCGAAAAGTGGTTTTTCAACACTAACACAAGTGAGAAAAGTGGTTTTTGCACACTAATACAAGTGCAAAAGTGGTTTCCTCCACCAACACAAGTGCGAAAAGTGGTTTTTCAACACTAACACATTGTGCGAAAAGTGGTTTTTCAACACTATCACAAGTGCAAAAAGTGTTTTTTCCACACTAATACAAGTGCGAAAAGTGGTTTTTCAACACTAACACAAGTGCGAAAAGTGGTTTTTCCACACTAATACAAGTGCAAAAGTGGTGTCCTGCACCAACACAAGTGCGGAAAAGTGGTTTTTCAACACTAACACAAGTGCAAAAAGTGGTATTTCAACACTAACACAAGTGCGAAAAGTGGTTTTTCAACACTATCACAAGTGCGAAAAGTGTTTTTTCCACACTAATACAAGTGCAAAAGTGGTTTCCTGCACCAACACAAGTGCGAAAAGTGGTTTTTCAACACTAACACAAGTGCGAAAAGTGGTTTTTCAACACTAACACAAGTGTGAAAAGTGATTTTTCCACACTAATACAAGTGCAAAAGTGGTTTCCTCCACCAACGCAAGTGCGAAAAGTGGTTTTTCAACACTAACACAAGTGCGAAAAGTGGTTTTTCAACACTATCACAAGTGCAAAAATTGTTTTTTCCACACTAATACAAGTGCAAAAGTGGTTTCCTGCACCAACACAAGTGCGAAAACTAGTCTTTTCAACACTAAGACAAGTGCGAAAAGTGGGGTTTTTAACACTAACACAAGTGCGAAAAGTGGGTTTTCAACACTAACACAAGTGCGAAAAGTGGTTTTTCCACACTAATACAAGTGCAAAAGTGGTTTCCTCCACCAACACAAGTGCGAAAAGTGGTTTTCAACACTAACACAAGTGCGAAAAGTGGTTTTTCAACACTATCACAAGTGCAAAAAGTGTTTTTTCCACACTAATACAAGTGCAAAAGTGGTTTCCTGCACCAACACAAGTGCGAAAAGTAGGCTTTCAACACTAAGACAACGTGCGAAAAGTGGTTTTTCAACACTAACACAAGTGCGAAAAGTGTTTTTTCCACACTAATATAAGTGCAAAAGTGGTTTCCTGCACCAACACAAGTGCGAAAAGTGGTTTTTCAACACTAACACAAGTGCGAAAAGTGGTATTTCAACACTAACACAAGTGCGAAAAGTGGTTTATCAACACTAACACAAGTGCGAAAAGTGGTTTTTCCACACTAATACAAGTGCAAAAGTGGTTTCCTGCACCAACACAAGTGCGAAAAGTGGTTTTTCAACACTAACACAAGTGCGAAAATTGGGTTTTCAACACTATCACAAGTGCAAGAAGTGGTTTTTCCACACTAATACAAGTGCAAAAGTGGTTTCCTGCACCAACACAAGTGCGAAAAGTGCTTTCTCAACACTAACACAAGTGCGAAAAGTGGTTTTTCAACACTATCACAAGTGCAAAAAGTGTTTTTTCCACACTAATACAAGTGCGAAAAGTGGTTTTTCAACACTAACACAAGTGCGAAAAGTGGTTTTTCCACACTAATACAAGTGCAAAAGTGGTTTCCTGCACCAACACAAGTGCAAAAAGTGGTTTTTCAACACTAACACAAATGCGAAAAGTAGTTTTTCAACACTAACACAAGTGCGAAAAGTGGGTTTTCAACACTATCACAAGTGCAAAAAGTGGTTTTTCCACACTAATACAAGTGCAAAAGTGGTTTCCTGCACCAACACAAGTGCGAAAAGTGGTTTTTCAACACTAACACAAGTGCGAAAAGTAGTTTTTCAACACTATCACAAGTGCAAAAAGTGTTTTTTCCACACTAATACAAGTGCAAAAGTGGTTTCCTGCACCAACACAAGTGCGAAAAGTGGATTTTCAACACTAACACAAGTGCGAAAAGTAGTTTTTCAACACTATCACAAGTGCAAAAAGTGTTTTTTCCACACTAATACAAGTGCAAAAGTGGTTTCCTGCACCAACACAAGTGCGAAAAGTGGTTTTTCAACACTAACACAAGTGCGAAAAGTGGTTTTTCAACACTAACACAAGTGCGAAAAGTGTTTTTTCCACACTGATACAAGTGCAAAAGTGGTTTCCTGCACCAACACAAGTGCGAAAAGTGGTTTTTCAACACTAACACAAGTGCGAAAAGTGGGTTTTTAACACTAACACAAGTGCGAAAAGTGGGTTTTCAACACTAACACAAGTGCGAAAAGTGGTTTTTCCACACTAATACAAGTGCAAAAGTGGTTTCCTGCACCAACACAAGTGCGAAACGTGGTTTTTCAACACTATCACAAGTGCAAAAAGTGTTTTTTCCACACTAATACAAGTGCAAAAGTGGTTTCCTGCACCAACACACGTGCGAAAAGTGGTATTTCAACACTAACACAAGTGCAAAAAGTGGTTTTTCAACACTAACACAAGTGAGAAAAGTGGTTTTTCCACACTAATACAAGTGCAAAAGTGGTTTCCTGCACCAACACAAGTGCGAAAAGTGGATTTTCAACACTAACACAAGTGCGAAAATTGGGTTTTCAACACTATCACAAGTGCAAAAAGTGGTTTTTCCACACTAATACAAGTGCAAAAGTGGTTTCCTGCACCAACAC
The DNA here is from genome assembly GCF_964187855.1 of Myxine glutinosa. NCBI lineage: Eukaryota > Metazoa > Chordata > Myxini > Myxiniformes > Myxinidae > Myxine > Myxine glutinosa. The sequence goes on from NW_027617474.1 coordinate 5,320, forward strand.
AGGTGCGAAAAGTGCTTTTTCAACACTAACACAAGTGCGAAAAGTGGTTTTTCAACACTATCACAAGTGCAAAAAGTGTTTTTTCCACACTAATACAAGTGCAAAAGTGGTTTCCTGCACCAACACAAGTGCGAAAAGTGGTTTTTCAACACTAACACAAGTGCGAAAAGTGGTTTTTCCACACTAATACAAGTGCAAAAGTGGTTTCCTGCACCAACACAAGTGCGAAAAGTGGTTTTTCAACACTAACACAAATGCGAAAAGTAGTTTTTCAACACTAACACAAGTGCGAAAAGTGGTTTTTCAACACTAACACAAGTGCGAAAAGTGGTTTTTCCACACTAATACAAGTGCAAAAGTGGTTTCCTTCACCAACACAAGTGCGAAAAGTGGTTTTTCAACATTAACACAAGTGCGAAAAGTGGTTTTTCAACACTAACACAAGTGCGAAAAGTGTTTTTTCCACACTGATACAAGTGCAAAAGTGGTTTCCTGCACCAACACAAGTGCGAAAAGTGGTTTTTCAACACTAACACAAGTGCGAAAAGTGGGTTTTTAACACTAACACAAGTGCGAAAAGTGGGTTTTCAACACTAACACAAGTGCGAAAAGTGGTTTTTCCACACTAATACAAGTGCAAAAGTGGTTTCCTGCACCAACACAAGTGCGAAAAGTGGTTTTTCAACACTATCACAAGTGCAAAAAGTGTTTTTTCCACACTAATACAAGTGCAAAAGTGGTTTCCTGCACCAACACACGTGCGAAAAGTGGTATTTCAACACTAACACAAGTGCGAAAAGTGGTTTTTCAACAATAACACAAGTGAGAAAAGTGGTTTTTCCACACTAATACAAGTGCAAAACTGGTTTCCTCCACCAACACAAGTGCGAAAAGTGGTTTTTCAACACTAACACAAGTGCGAAAAGTGGTTTTTCAACACTATCACAAGTGCAAAAAGTGTTTTTTCCACACTAATACAAGTGCAAAAGTGGTTTCCTGCACCAACACAAGTGCGAAAAGTGGTTTTTCAACACTAACACAAGTGCAAAAAGTGGTTTTTCCACACTAATACAAGTGCAAAAGTGGTTTCCTGCACCAACACAAGTGCGAAAAGTGGTTTTTCAACACAAACACAAGTGCAAAAAGTGGTTTTCCACACTAATACAAGTGCAAAAGTGGTTTTTCAACACTAACACAAGTGCGAAAAGTGTTTTTTCCACACTAATACAAGTGCAAAAGTGGTTTCCTTCACCAACACAAGTGCGAAAAGTGGTTTTTCCACACTAATACAAGTGCAAAAGTGGTTTCCTGCACCAACACAAGTGCGAAAAGTGGTTTTTCAACACTAACACAAGTGCGAAAAGTGGTTTTTCCACACTAATACAAGTGCAAAAGTGGTTTCCTCCACCAACACAAGTGCGAAAAGTGGTTTTTCAACACTAACACAAGTGCGAAAAGTGGTTTTTCAACACTATCACAAGTGCACAAAGTGTTTTTCCACACTAATACAAGTGCAAAAGTGGTTTCCTGCACCAACACAAGTGCGAAAAGTAGTCTTTCAACACTAAGACAAGTGCGAAAAGTGGTTTTTCAACACTAACACAAGTGCGAAAAGTGTTTTTTCCACACTAATATAAGTGCAAAAGTGGTTTCCTGCACCAACACAAGTGCGAAAAGTGGTTTTTCAACACTAACACAAGTGCGAAAAGTGGTATTTCAACACTAACACAAGTGCGAAAAGTGGTTTTTCAACACTAACACAAGTGCGAAAAGTGGTTTTTCCACACTAATACAAGTGCAAAAGTGGTTTCCTGCACCAACACTAACACAAGTGCGAAAATTGGGTTTTCAACACTATCACAAGTGCAAAAAGTGGTTTTTCCACACTAATACAAGTGCAAAAGTGGTTTCCTGCACCAACACAAGTGTGAAAAGTGCTTTTTCAACACTAACACAAGTGCGAAAAGTGGTTTTTCAACACTATCACAAGTGCAAAAAGTGTTTTTTCCACACTAATACAACTGCAAAAGTGGTTTCCTGCACCAACACAAGTGCGAAAAGTGGTTTTTCAACACTAACACAAGTGCGAAAAGTGGTTTTTCAACACTAACACAAGTGCGAAAAGTGGTTTTTCCACACTAATACAAGTGCAAAAGTGGTTTCCTGCACCAACACAAGTGCGAAATGTGGTTTTTCAACACTAACACAAATGCGAAAAGTAGTTTTTCAACACTAACACAAGTGCGAAAAGTGGTTTTTCAACACTAACACAAGTGCGAAAAGTGGTTTTTCCACACTAATACAAGTGCAAAAGTGGTTTCCTCCACCAACACAAGTGCGAAAAGTGGTTTTTCAACACTATCGCAAGTGCAAAAAGTGTTTTTTCCACACTAATACAAGTGCAAAAGTGGTTTCCTGCACCAACACAAGTGCGAAAAGTAGTCTTTCAACACTAAGACAAGTGCGAAAAGTGGTTTTTCAACACTAACACAAGTGCGAAAAGTGTTTTTTCCACACTAATATAAGTGCAAAAGTGGTTTCCTGCACCAACACAAGTGCGAAAAGTGGTTTTTCAACACTAACACAAGTGCGAAAAGTGGTATTTCAACACTAACACAAGTGCGAAAAGTGGTTTTTCAACACTAACACAAGTGCGAAAAGTGGTTTTCCACACTAATACAAGTGCAAAAGTGGTTTCCTGCACCAACACAAGTGCGAAAAGTGGTTTTTCAACACTAACACAAGTGCGAAAATTGGGTTTTCAACACTATCACAAGTGCAAAAAGTGGTTTTTCCACACTAATACAAGTGCAAAAGTGGTTTCCTGCACCAACACAAGTGCGAAAAGTGCTTTTTCAACACTAACACAAGTGCGAAAAGTGGTTTTTCAACACTATCACAAGTGCAAAAAGTGTTTTTTCCACACTAATACAAGTGCAAAAGTGGTTTCCTGCACCAACACAAGTGCGAAAAGTGGTTTTTCAACACTAACACAAGTGCGAAAAGTGGTTTTTCAACACTAACACAAGTGCGAAAAGTGGTTTTTCCACACTAATACAAGTGCAAAAGTGGTTTCCTGCACCAACACAAGTACAAAAAGTGGTTTTTCAACACTAACACAAATGCGAAAAGTAGTTTTTCAACACTAACACAAGTGCGAAAAGTGGGTTTTCAACACTATCACAAGTGCAAAAAGTGGTTTTTCCACAGTAATACAAGTGCAAAAGTGGTTTCCTGCACCAACACAAGTGCGAAAAGTGGTTTTTCAACACTAACACAAGTGCGAAAAGTAGTTTTTCAACACTATCACAAGTGCAAAAAGTGTTTTTTCCACACTAATACAAGTGCAAAAGTGGTTTCCTGCACCAACACAAGTGCGAAAAGTGGTTTTTCAACACTAACACAAGTGCGAAAAGTAGTTTTTCAACACTATCACAAGTGCAAAAAGTGTTTTTTCCACACTAATACAAGTGCAAAAGTGGTTTCCTGCACCAACACAAGTGCGAAAAGTGGTTTTTCAACACTAACACAAGTGCGAAAAGTGGTTTTTCAACACTAACACAAGTGCGAAAAGTGTTTTTTCCACACTGATACAAGTGCAAAAGTGGTTTCCTGCACCAACACAAGTGCGAAAAGTGGTTTTTCAACACTAACACAAGTGCGAAAAGTGGGTTTTTAACACTAACACAAGTGCGAAAAGTGGGTTTTCAACACTAACACAAGTGCGAAAAGTGGTTTTTCCACACTAATACAAGTGCAAAAGTGGTTTCCTGCACCAACACAAGTGCGAAAAGTGGTTTTTCAACACTATCACAAGTGCAAAAAGTGTTTTTTCCACACTAATACAAGTGCAAAAGTGGTTTCCTGCACCAACACACGTGCGAAAAGTGGTATTTCAACACTAACACAAGTGCAAAAAGTGGTTTTTCAACACTAACACAAGTGAGAAAAGTGGTTTTTCCACACTAATACAAGTGCAAAAGTGGTTTCCTGCACCAACACAAGTGCGAAAAGTGGATTTTCAACACTAACACAAGTGCGAAAATTGGGTTTTCAACACTATCACAAGTGCAAAAAGTGGTTTTTCCACACTAATACAAGTGCAAAAGTGGTTTCCTGCACCAACACAAGTGCGAAAAGTGCTTTTTCAACACTAACACAAGTGCGAAAAGTGGTTTTTCAACACTATCACAAGTGCAAAAAGTGTTTTTTCCACACTAATACAAGTGCAAAAGTGGTTTCCTGCACCAACACAAGTGCGAAAAGTGGTTTTTCAACACTAACACAAGTGCGAAAAGTGGTTTTTCCACACTAATACAAGTGCAAAAGTGGTTTCCTGCACCAACACAAGTGCGAAAAGTGGTTTTTCAACACTAACACAAATGCGAAAAGTAGTTTTTCAACACTAACACAAGTGCGAAAAGTGGTTTTTCAACACTAACACAAGTGCGAAAAGTGGTTTTTCCACACTAATACAAGTGCAAAAGTGATTTCCTTCACCAACACAAGTGCGAAAAGTGGTTTTTCAACATTAGCACAAGTGCGAAAAGTGGTTTTTCAACACTAACACAAGTGCGAAAAGTGTTTTTTCCACACTGATACAAGTGCAAAAGTGGTTTCCTGCACCAACACAAGTGCGAAAAGTGGTTTTTCAACACGAACACAAGTGCGAAAAGTGGGTTTTTAACACTAACACAAGTGCGAAAAGTGGGTTTTCAACACTAACACAAGTGCGAAAAGTGGTTTTTCCACACTAATACAAGTGCAAAAGTGGTTTCCTGCACCAACACAAGTGCGAAAAGTGGTTTTTCAACACTATCACAAGTGCAAAAAGTGTTTTTTCCACACTAATACAAGTGCAAAAGTGGTTTCCTGCACCAACACACGTGCGAAAAGTGGTATTTCAACACTAACACAAGTGCGAAAAGTGGTTTTTCAACACTAACACAAGTGAGAAAAGTGGTTTTTCCACACTAATACAAGTGCAAAACTGGTTTCCTCCACCAACACAAGTGCGAAAAGTGGTTTTTCAACACTAACACAAGTGCGAAAAGTGGTTTTTCAACACTATCACAAGTGCAAAAAGTGTTTTTCCCACACTAATACAAGTGCAAAAGTGGTTTCCTGCACCAACACAAGTGCGAAAAGTGGTTTTTCAACACTAACACAAGTGCAAAAAGTGGTTTTTCCACACTAATACAAGTGCAAAAGTGGTTTCCTGCACCAACACAAGTGCGAAAAGTGGTTTTTCAACACAAACACAAGTGCAAAAAGTGGTTTTCCACACTAATACAAGTGCAAAAGTGGTTTTTCAACACTAACACAAGTGCGAAAAGTGTTTTTTCCACACTAATACAAGTGCAAAAGTGGTTTCCTTCACCAACACAAGTGCGAAAAGTGGTTTTTCCACACTAATACAAGTGCAAAAGTGGTTTCCTGCACCAACACAAGTGCGAAAAGTGGTTTTTCAACACTAACACAAGTGCGAAAAGTGGTTTTTCCACACTAATACAAGTGCAAAAGTGGTTTCCTCCACCAACACAAGTGCGAAAAGTGGTTTTTCAACACTAACACAAGTGCGAAAAGTGGTTTTTCAACACTATCACAAGTGCACAAAGTGTTTTTCCACACTAATACAGGTGCAAAAGTGGTTTCCTGCACCAACACAAGTGCGAAAAGTAGTCTTTCAACACTAAGACAAGTGCGAAAAGTGGTTTTTCAACACTAACACAAGTGCGAAAAGTGTTTTTTCCACACTAATATAAGTGCAAAAGTGGTTTCCTGCACCAACACAAGTGCGAAAAGTGGTTTTTCAACACTAACACAAGTGCGAAAAGTGGTATTTCAACACTAACACAAGTGCGAAAAGTGGTTTTTCAACACTAACACAAGTGCGAAAAGTGGTTTTTCCACACTAATACAAGTGCAAAAGTGGTTTCCTGCACCAACACTAACACAAGTGCGAAAATTGGGTTTTCAACACTATCACAAGTGCAAAAAGTGGTTTTTCCACACTAATACAAGTGCAAAAGTGGTTTCCTGCACCAACACAAGTGCGAAAAGTGCTTTTTCAACACTAACACAAGTGCGAAAAGTGGTTTTTCAACACTATCACAAGTGCAAAAAGTGTTTTTTCCACACTAATACAACTGCAAAAGTGGTTTCCTGCACCAACACAAGTGCGAAAAGTGGTTTTTCAACACTAACACAAGTGCGAAAAGTGGTTTTTCAACACTAACACAAGTGCGAAAAGTGGTTTTTCCACACTAATACAAGTGCAAAAGTGGTTTCCTGCACCAACACAAGTGCGAAAAGTGGTTTTTCAACACTAACACAAATGCGAAAAGTAGTTTTTCAACACTAACACAAGTGCGAAAAGTGGTTTTTCAACACTAACACAAGTGCGAAAAGTGGTTTTTCCACACTAATACAAGTGCAAAAGTGGTTTCCTCCACCAACACAAGTGCGAAAAGTGGTTTTTCAACACTAACACAAGTGCGAAAAGTGGTTTTTCAGCACTATCACAAGTGCAAAAAGTGTTTTTTCCACACTAATACAAGTGCAAAAGTGGTTCCCTGCACCAACACAATTGCGAAAAGTAGTCTTTCAACACTAAGACAAGTGCGAAAAGTGGTTTTTCAACACTAACACAAGTGCGAAAAGTGTTTTTTCCACACTAATATAAGTGCAAAAGTGGTTTCCTGCACCAACACAAGTGCGAAAAGTGGTTTTTCAACACTAACACAAGTGCGAAAAGTGGTATTTCCACACTAACACAAGTGCGAAAAGTGGTTTTTCAACACTAACACAAGTGCGAAAAGTGGTTTTTCCACACTAATACAAGTGCAAAAGTGGTTTCCTGCACCAACACAAGTGCGAAAAGTGGTTTTTCAACACTAACACAAGTGCGAAAATTGGGTTTTCAACACTATCACAAGTGCAAAAAGTGGTTTTTCCACACTAATACAAGTGCAAAAGTGGTTTCCTGCACCAACACAAGTGCGAAAAGTGCTTTTTCAACACTAACACAAGTGCGAAAAGTGGTTTTTCAACACTATCACAAGTGCAAAAAGTGTTTTTCCACACTAATACAAGTGCAAAAGAGGTTTCCTGCACCAACACAAGTGCGAAAAGTGGTTTTTCAACACTAACACAAGTGCGAAAAGTGGTTTTTCAACACTAACACAAGTGCGAAAAGTGGTTTTCCACACTAATACAAGTGCAAAAGTGGTTTCCTGCACCAACACAAGTGCGAAAAGTGGTTTTTCAACACTAACACAAATGCGAAAATAGTTTTTCAACACTAACACAAGTGCGAAAAGTGGGTTTTCAACACTATCACAAGTGCAAAAAGTGGTTTTTCAACACTAACACAAGTGCGAAACGTGGTTTTTCAACACTAACACAAGTGCGAAAAGTGGTTTTTCAACACTAACACAAGTGCGAAAAGTGGTTTTTCAATACTAACACAAGTGCGAAAAGTGGTTTTCCACACTAATACAAGTGCAAAAGTGGTTTCCTTCACCAACACAAGTGCGAAAAGTGGTTTTTCAACATTAACACAAGTGCGAAAAGTGGTTTTTCAACACTAACACAAGTGCAAAAGTGGTTTTTCGACACTAATACAAGTGCAAAAGTGGTTTCCTGCACCAACACAAGTGCGAAAAGTGGTTTTTCAACACTAACACAAGTGCGAAAAGTGGTTTTTCAACACTAACACAAGTGCAAAAGTGGTTTTTCGACACTAATACAAGTGCAAAAGTGGTTTCCTGCACCAACACAAGTGCGAAAAGTGGTTTTTCAACACTAACACAAGTGCGAAAAGTGGGTTTTCAACACTATCACAAGTGCAAAAAGTGGTTTTTCAACACTAACACAAGTGCGAAACGTGGTTTTTCAACACTAACACAAGTGCGAAAAGTGGTTTTTCAACACTAACACAAGTGCGAAAAGTGGTTTTTTCAACACTAACACAAGTGCGAAAAGTGGTTTTCCACACTAATACAAGTGCAAAAGTGGTTTCCTTCACCAACACAAGTGCGAAAAAGTGGTTTTTCCACACTAATACAAGTGCAAAAGTGGTTTCCTTCACCAACACAAGTGCGAAAAGTGGTTTTTCAACACAAACACAAGTGCGAAAAGTGGTTTTTCAACACTAACACAAGTGCGAAAATTGGGTTTTCAACACTATCACAAGTGCAAAAAGTGGTTTTTCCACACTAATACAAGTGCAAAAGTGGTTTCCTGCACCAACACAAGTGCGAAAAGTGCTTTTTCAACACTAACACAAGTGCGAAAAGTGGTTTTTCAACACTATCACAAGTGCAAAAAGTGTTTTTTCCACACTAATACAAGTGCAAAAGTGGTTTCCTGCACCAACACAAGTGCGAAAAGTGGTTTTTCAACACTATCTCGCGAGATCTATTTTGAGAGATCTCGCGAGATCTCGCGAGATTTGAGAGATCTCGCGAGATCTTGGAGACGGCGGCAGGGATTTTCGAAGCTCCACACGGTCTCCACGTTTTTCGAAGTTAAGTCTGTTCACAATTGTATTTTGTCGAAACTGTATTTATCTTTCGGTGTATGAAGTTATTGTGTGCAACTTTGGTTGTTTCTCGGTGTTTATCTTTCATAAATTGATCGTCTATTTGCCGTGTCGCGAGCAAGGCCTTGTACAGTGTGCACTGTACAACCTTGAGGCTTTGTTTTTCTCTCAGTGGTCCGTCGTTTGTGATCCAATAACTTTCGTTCTCTGTATTCCCAGTCTTTTCACCCATAGCCTACTTCCTTGTGTAAATCTCAACTCAAAAAAAAAAAAAAAAAAAAACATTTCCTTCTCTGTTCTCATTCGTTTATTCATTCTTATTCGTTCGTTCGTTCTTCGACCACGTGTTTCTCCCCCATTTCCCCAGATAGTTTTCACTCTTTAACCTTCAATGTTTACACTTTCCCCTCAAGTTATGTATTCCGTCATATTTTATAACACCTTTTTCTTCTTCTTCTTTAAAAGGCTGCTTTCGACTTGCTCACCAAATCAATTCATCCCAAAAAAAATATCCATCTCCTATAGTGCCTTTGTTCTACATTCCCTAAACTCTCCTGCACTCCATCCTCCATCCAGCGTCCTTAAACGTAATTTTTAACTCGAAGGTCACAAGAAACTCATTTTGCAATAAATGTTCGTTTCCCATAAATCGTACACTTTCAAAAATCCAATCTCACCCTCCCCTCCAAATCTTCCCCATAACCCCTCCCCTCCAAATCTTCCCCATCACCCCTCCCCTCCAAATCTTCCCCATCACCCATCCCTTTCAAATCTCCCCCCTTGCCCCCCTCCCTCCTAAACTACCCCCTCACCCCTCCCCGCCAAGACGCCCCCTCGCCCCTCCCCTCCTAGACTCCTGCCTCACCCCTCCCCTCCAAATCTCCCCCATATCCCATCCCTTTCAAATCCCTCCCCTTGTCCCTTCCCTCCCAAACTCCCCCCTCTCCCCTCCCCTTCAAATCTCCCCACCCTCATTGCTTCTCAATTTCCCCCCGCTCACTCCCCCCTCCTCAAAGCGTCCTCCCCACTTCTTCCCCCCTTCAAACTCTCACCTCCATCTCCCCCAACCTTCTGCCTCGCTCTTCCCCCCTCCTCAAATAACACCTCATTGTGGCTCACCCAATCACCATCAAACCTTTTGTCCGCCCCATCCTTCCTTTCTCCGAGCTATTCTGAAATCTCTGACACACCTTCAACAGCTCTCCCCTACCTCTTCCACCTCTTCCACATCTTACCCTAACCCCTCCTCCCCCCTGTTCTGTATCTGATGCTCCCCCTTCCTCTTCATTAACGGTATGGACCTCAAACATCCGGGGCCTTCGTTCAAACTTAACCGATCTCTCCATACAGGTTGCTTCTGTCAAACCAGACGTGATCTGCTTAACAGAAACTTTCCTCCTTTATGATGTCTCTGATTCCATAGTATCTCTCCCGGGCTACTCCCTCCTCCGGTATGATAGACCTGAGCCTCGTCCTGGAGGCGGGGTTGCTATCTTTATCAAAAACTCTCTTCCTCACTCGCCCTGCACTGCACTCTCTCCACCTCACCCCCAGGAATACCTCTGGCTACGGCTTCCCCTTCGCTCCCACCTCTTGTTCATATGTGTGTTGTACCGTCCACCAAACAGTGATGACTCCATCTACATCTCGCTGTCTGATGATATGGACCAACTTCTATCTACTCATCCCAACTCTCTCTTCCTCATATGTGGTGATTTCAACTGTCATCATGCCAGTTGGCTGGGTGTGGGTACCTCTCTCACCAGCCATGGCTCCTCAGCAAAGGACTTCTGCGACTCACTGGGACTGACACAATCTGTCAATTTCCCGACCCGGATCTCAGTCAACGGAACATCTTCTCTTCTGGACTTGGTTATGACTAACTTCCCTGAAAATGTCTGCTGCTCTTCTTCTGCTCCGATCGGAACATCTGATCATGTCCTTGTTAAAGTGGACATCTCTCTGACCATCCTCAGGGAGCCTGCTCAGCGTCGACGAGTCTGGCATTTCACTCAGGCCAACTGGCTACGGTCTTCAAGCAGCCATCAATCATCTGGACTGGTCTCCCATCTCTACCACCTCTGACATCAACTCATCCTGGGAATTCTTCCAAAGTAAATTGCTCTCTCTCATGCACAGATTTATCCCATCTCGTCTTCAGTTGTCATACCCTTCCTCCCGTCCATGGTACACGGAATCTTGTGGTGAGGCTGTTGCCCAGAAACAACTTGCCTTCGTCTCCTGGAAAGCAAATCCAACGGAAGGAAATCTCATTTCCTTTCACAAAGCCCGAAACAAGTGTGTGTCCACCCTCAGGAGAGCCAGGAAACAATATCTCTCCGTTCTCAAGACCGAACTCTCTTATCTGTCTCCCTCTTCCAAATCCTGGTGGCGTCTGGTCAAATCCGTTTCTGGTGTTTGTTCCCCCTCCATCCCCTCCCTTACCTCAAATGGCTACACAGCTGACTCCGCACGTGAAAAAGCTGAATGCCTCAACTCTGTGTTTGCCTCTAAATCTTGTGTCCCCAAACCCATCCCTCTCTGTACCCACCATACCCAGTCGTACCCTGCTGCTCCTGGACTCCGTTGTCCTTTCCTCCTGACAAGGTGGAAAAGTTTCTGTCAACCCTCGACTCTGATTCTGCAACTGGACCCGACGGCATCAGCCCACGGGTCCTAAAATCCTGCTCTGCTGCTCTATCTCACCCTCTCTCTGTTCTCTTCACCCTCTCTTTTGCTCAAGGTCAACTGCCATCTGCTTGGAAATCAGCCAACATCACCGCTTTGCACAAAAAAGGTGCAAAAACAGATCCTAGCAACTACAGACCAATCAGCCTTCTCCCAATTATCAGCAAAGTCATGGAATCCATCATTGCTTCTGATATGAAATATTTCCTCTTCTCCAATGGCTTGATCTCTGATCATCAATTTGGTTTCAGACCAGGTCACTCTACTCTGGACATGCTGCTTCTGCTGTCTCAACAATGGATGGAGGTCCTCAATGCCAAACAGGAAATTAGAGCTGTCTCCCTCGACATATCACGTGCCTTCGACACGGTCTGGCACCCCGCTCTGCTCACCAAACTCTCCTCCTTTGGTATCCATGGAAATCTCCACGCATGGCTGGCGGACTTCCTCTCTAGTCGTCGTCAACGTGTGGCCCTGAATGGGTTTCTCTCATCTCCTCTTCCTGTTCAGGCTGGAGTTCCCCAAGGCAGTGTTCTGGGCCCCGTGCTTTTTCTGGTCTTCATCAATGATCTCTCTGACTCTCTCGAAAATCCTCTCTATCTCTTTGCTGATGACTCCACTCTCTGCCGCTCCATTCCTCTTCCCTCAGATCGGCAGTCTGCTGCCTCCTCACTCTCTGAAGACCTGGACAAAATCACAGACTGGTCAAACAAGTGGAACATGTCTTTCAATCCTGACAAATCTCACACTCTTACTATGTCTCTCCGAAAAGATCGACTGGACAACCCTCCCATCTACTTTCTCAACAATCCTCTCCAAGAAGTTCTGTCGCTCAAGATTTTGGGTCTCACTATCTGCCATGATCTTTCTTGGGAAAACCACATTTCCAAGCTGGCCTCCAAAGCCAGTCGCCGACTGGGCATCCTCCGTCGTGCGAAGTCCTTCCTCGGCACACCTGAGCTCCTCACCACATACAAGGCTTTCATCCGCAGCTCAATGGAATACTGTTCTCCCCTATGGGCCGGTGCTCCTGCCTCACACCTAGCTCGGCTTCACGCTGTTGAAACCAAAGCTTTCAGAATTATTGGAATCTCCCGCGATGAAGCTATCTCTGAGGGCCTTTCACTCACTCACCGCAGGCAGGTAGGTGGTCTTTCTGTCTTCTACCGACTCCTCTCCGGCCTTGCACCCCCAGCTCTCTCTGTGCTCTGTCCCCCAAATATTCCTACAGGTCGCACAAGATCTGCCAGCAACCCTCTGATGGTTAAACTGCCGAAATCTCGGCTCTCCGCTCACCTTCACTCTTTCATTCCTCTTTTCTCCCGCCTCTGGAACAAACTCCCTCACTCCCTTCAATCCCACTCCTCCCTCCAGGTCTTTAAAACAGCCGTTCACCACCATCTCTTATCTTCCCCCATCCAAAACCTTGATCTTTTCTACCCCCGCTAATTCACCCCAGATCCACCTTGTTTGAAATTCCAACTTCTTTCCTGGAAGTCCTGGCAGTGTCCATATGTTTTATACCTCTCCCACTGCCCCCTTCCCACGCCCCCCCCCCCCCCCCCCCCCCAAAGCCCTCGCCCTCTCTCAGATCTCTCGATGTCTCCATGTCTCTCGGTCCCTGCTCTCAAATGTTGTGTTTGTGTCCTTCCCCCTCTCTCCCCATCTTGTCTACCGCTCCCTATGTTATATGTTATATGTTTTATGTGTCGGTTTGTCTTTCTGTGTGATTAATGTTCGCTCTTTCACGAGCCTCGATATTGTATACAAAAAAAAAAAAAAAAAAAAAAAAAAAAAAAAACACTAACACAAGTGCGAAAAGTGGTTTTTCAACACTAACACAAGTGCGAAAAGTGGTTTTTCCACACTAATACAAGTGCAAAAGTGGTTTCCTGCACCAACACAAGTGCGAAAAGTGGTTTTTCAACACTAACACAAATGCGAAAAGTAGTTTTTCAACACTAACACAAGTGCGAAAAGTGGGTTTTCAACACTATCACAAGTGCAAAGAGTGGTTTTTCCACACTAATACAAGTGCAAAAGTGGTTTCCTGCACCAACACAAGTGCGAAAAGTGGTGTTTTCAACACTAACACAAGTGCGAAAAGTAGTTTTTCAACACTATCACAAGTGCAAAAAGTGTTTTTTCCACACTAATACAAGTGCAAAAGTGGTTTCCTGCACCAACACAAGTGCGAAAAGTGGTTTTTCAACACTAACACAAGTGCGAAAAGTAGTTTTTCAACACTATCACAAGTGCAAAAAGTGTTTTTTCCACACTAATACAAGTGCAAAAGTGGTTTCCTGCACCAACACATGTGCGAAAAGTGGTTTTTCAACACTAACACAAGAGCGAAAAGTGGTTTTTCAACACTAACACAAGTGCGAAAAGTGTTTTTTCCACACTGATACAAGTGCAAAAGTGGTTTCCTGCACCAACACAAGTGCGAAAAGTGGTTTTTCAACACTAACACAAGTGCGAAAAGTGGGTTTTTAACACTAACACAAGTGCGAAAAGTGGGTTTTCAACACTAACACAAGTGCGAAAAGTGGTTTTTCCACACTAATACAAGTGCAAAAGTGGTTTCCTGCACCAACACAAGTGCGAAAAGTGGTTTTTCAACACTATCACAAGTGCAAAAAGTGTTTTTTTCCACACTAATACAAGTGCAAAAGTGGTTTCCTGCACCAACACACGTGCGAAAAGTGGTATTTCAACACTAACACAAGTGCGAAAAGTGGTTTTTCAACACTAACACAAGTGAGAAAAGTGGTTTTTCCACACTAATACAAGTGCAAAAGTGGTTTCCTCCACCAACACAAGTGCGAAAAGTGGTTTTTCAACACTAACACAAGTGCGAAAAGTGGTTTTTCAACACTATCACAAGTGCAAAAAGTGTTTTTTTCCACACTAATACAAGTGCAAAAGTGGTTTCCTGCACCAACACAAGTGCGAAAAGTGGTTTTTCAACACTAACACAAGTGCGAAAAGTGGTTTTTCCACACTAATACAAGTGCAAAAGTGGTTTCCTGCACCAACACAAGTGCGAAAAGTGGTTTTTCAACACTAACACAAGTGCAAAAAGTGGTATTTCAACACTAACACAAGTGCGAATGTGGTTTTTCAACACTAACACAAGTGCGAAAAGTGTTTTTTCCACACTAATACAAGTGCAAAAGTGGTTTCCTGCACCAACACAAGTGCAAAAAGTGGTTTTTCAACACTAACACAAGTGCGAAAAGTGGTTTTTCAACACTAACACAAGTGCGAAAAGTGTTTTTTCCACACTAATACAAGTGCAAAAGTGGTTTCCTGCACCAACACAAGTGCGAAAAGTGGTTTTTCAACACTAACACAAGTGCGAAACGTGGTTTTTCAACACTAACACAAGTGCGAAAAGTGGTTTTTCAACACTAACACAAGTGCGAAAAGTGGTTTTTCAACACTAACACAAGTGCGAAAAGTGGTTTTTCAATACTAACACAAGTGCGAAAAGTGGTTTTCCACACTAATACAAGTGCAAAAGTGGTTTCCTTCACGAACACAAGTGCGAAAAGTGGTTTTTCAACATTAACACAAGTGCGAAAAGTGGTTTTTCAACACTAACACAAGTGCAAAAGTGGTTTTTCGACACTAATACAAGTGCAAAAGTGGTTTCCTGCACCAACACAAGTGCGAAAAGTGGTTTTTCAACACTAACACAAGTGCGAAAAGTGGTTTTTCAACACTATCACAAGTGCAAAAAGTGTTTTTTCCACACTAATACAAGTGCAAAAGTGGTTTCCTGCACCAACACAAGTGCGAAAAGTGGTTTTTCAACACTAACACAAGTGCGAAAAGTGGTTTTTCAACACTAACACAAGTGCGAAAAGTGGTTTTTCCACACTAATACAAGTGCAAAAGTGGTTTCCTGCACCAACACAAGTGCGAAAAGTGGTTTTTCAACACTAACACAAGTGCGAAAAGTGGTTTTTCCACACTAATACAAGTGCAAAATTGGTTTCCTCCACCAACGCAAGTGCGAAAAGTGGTTTTTCAACACTAACACAACTGCGAAAAGTGTTTTTTCAACACTATCACAAGTGCAAAAATTGTTTTTTCCACACTAATACAAGTGCAAAAGTGGTTTCCTGCACCAACACAAGTGCGAAAAGTGGTTTTTCAACACTAACACAAGTGTGAAAAGTGGTTTTTCAACACTAACACAAGTGCGAAAAGTGGTTTTTCCACACTAATACAAGTGCAAAAGTGGTTTCCTGCACCAACACAAGTGCGAAAAGTGGTTTTTCAACACAAACACAAATGCAAAAAGTGGTTTTCCACACTAATACAAGTGCAAAAGTGGTTTCCTCCACCAACACAAGTGCGAAAAGTGGTTTTTCCACACTAATACAAGTGCAAAAGTGGTTTCCTTCACCAACACAAGTGCGAAAAGTCGTTTTTCCACACTAATACAAGTGCAAAAGTGGTTTCCTGCACCAACACAAGTGCGAAAAGTGGTTTTTCAACACTAACACAAGTGCGAAAAGTGGTTTTTCCACACTAATACAAGTGCAAAAGTGGTTTCCTCCACCAACACAAGTGCGAAAAGTGGTTTTTCAACACTAACACAATTGCGAAAAGTGGTTTTTCAACACTATCACAAGTGCACAAAGTGTTTTTCCACACTAATACAAGTGCAAAAGTGGTTTCCTGCACCAACACAAGTGCGAAAAGTAGTCTTTCAACACTAAGACAAGTGCGAAAAGTGGTTTTTCAACACTAACACAAGTGCGAAAAGTGTTTTTTCCACACTAATATAAGTGCAAAAGTGGTTTCCTGCACCAACACAAGTGCGAAAAGTGGTTTTTCAACACTAACACAAGTGCGAAAAGTGGTATTTCAACACTAACACAAGTGCGAAAAGTGGTTTTTCAACACTAACACAAGTGCGAAAAGTGGTTTTTCCACAATAATACAAGTGCAAAAGTGGTTTCCTGCACCAACACAAGTGCGAAAAGTGGATTTTCAACACTAACACAAGTGCGAAAATTGGGTTTTCAACACTATCACAAGTGCAAAAAGTGGTTTTTCCACACTAATACAAGTGCAAAAGTGGTTTCCTGCACCAACACAAGTGCGAAAAGTGCTTTTTCAACACTAACACAAGTGCGAAAAGTGGTTTTTCAACACTATCACAAGTGCAAAAAGTGTTTTTTCCACACTAATACAACTGCAAAAGTGGTTTCCTGCACCAACACAAGTGCGAAAAGTGGTTTTTCAACACTAACACAAGTGCGAAAAGTGGTTTTTCAACACTAACACAAGTGCGAAAAGTGGTTTTTCCACACTAATACAAGTGCAAAAGTGGTTTCCTGCACCAACACAAGTGCGAAAAGTGGTTTTTCAACACTAACACAAATGCGAAAAGTAGTTTTTCAACACTAACACAAGTGCGAAAAGTGGTTTTTCAACACTAACACAAGTGCGAAAAGTGGTTTTCCACACTAATACAAGTGCAAAAGTGGTTTCCTCCACCAACAAAAGTGCGAAAAGTGGTTTTTCAACACTAACACAAGTGCGAAAAGTGGTTTTTCAGCACTATCACAAGTGCAAAAAGTGTTTTTTCCACACTAATACAAGTGCAAAAGTGGTTTCCTGCACCAACACAAGTGCGAAAAGTAGTCTTTCAACACTAAGACAAGTGCGAAAAGTGGTTTTTCAACACTAACACAAGTGCGAAAAGTGTTTTTTCTACACTAATATAAGTGCAAAAGTGGTTTCCTGCACCAACACAAGTGCGAAAAGTGGTTTTTCAACACTAACACAAGTGCGAAAAGTGGTATTTCAACACTAACACAAGTGCGAAAAGTGGTTTTTCAACACTAACACAAGTGCGAAAAGTGGTTTTTCCACACTAATACAAGTGCAAAAGTGGTTTCCTGCACCAACACAAGTGCGAAAAGTGGTTTTTCAACACTAACACAAGTGCGAAAATTGGGTTTTCAACACTATCACAAGTGCAAAAAGTGTTTTTTCCACACTAATACAAGTGCAAAAGTGGTTTCCTGCACCAACACAAGTGCGAAAAGTGCTTTTTCAACACTAACACAAGTGCGAAAAGTGGTTTTTCAACACTAACACAGTGCGAAAAGTGGTTTTCCACACTAATACAAGTGCAAAAGTGGTTTCCTGCACCAACACAAGTGCGAAAAGTGGTTTTTCAACACTAACACAAATGCGAAAAGTAGTTTTTCAACACTAACACAAGTGCGAAAAGTGGGTTTTCAACACTATCACAAGTGCAAAAAGTGGTTTTTCAACACTAACACAAGTGCGAAACGTGGTTTTTCAACACTAACACAAGTGCGAAAAGTGGTTTTTCAACACTAACACAAGTGCGAAAAGTGGTTTTTCAATACTAACACAAGTGCGAAAAGTGGTTTTCCACACTAATACAAGTGCAAAAGTGGTTTCCTTCACCAACACAAGTGCGAAAAGTGGTTTTTCAACATTAACACAAGTGCGAAAAGTGGTTTTTCAACACTAACACAAGTGCAAAAGTGGTTTTTCGACACTAATACAAGTGCAAAAGTGGTTTCCTGCACCAACACAAGTGCGAAAAGTGGTTTTTCAACACTAACACAAGTGCGAAAAGTGGTTTTTCAACACTAACACAAGTGCAAAAGTGGTTTTTCGACACTAATACAAGTGCAAAAGTGGTTTCCTGCACCAACACAAGTGCGAAAAGTGGTTTTTCAACACTAACACAAGTGCGAAAAGTGGGTTTTCAACACTATCACAAGTGCAAAAAGTGGTTTTTCAACACTAACACAAGTGCGAAACGTGGTTTTTCAACACTAACACAAGTGCGAAAAGTGGTTTTTCAACACTAACACAAGTGCGAAAAGTGGTTTTTCAATACTAACACAAGTGCGAAAAGTGGTTTTCCACACTAATACAAGTGCAAAAGTGGTTTCCTTCACCAACACAAGTGCGAAAAGTGGTTTTTCCACACTAATACAAGTGCAAAAGTGGTTTCCTTCACCAACACAAGTGCGAAAAGTGGTTTTTCAACACAAACACAAGTGCGAAAAGTGGTTTTTCAAGACTAACACAAGTGCGAAAAGTGGTTTTTCCACACTAATACAAGTGCAAAAGTGGTTTCCTGCACCAACACAAGTGCGAAAAGTGGTTTTTCAACACTAACACAAGTGCGAAAAGTGGTTTTTCAACACTATCACAAGTGCAAAAAGTGTTTTTTCCACACTAATACAAGTGCAAAAGTGGTTTCCTGCACCAACACAAGTGCGAAAAGTGGTTTTTCAACACTAACACAAGTGCGAAAAGTGGTTTTTCAACACTAACACAAGTGCGAAAAGTGGTTTTTCCACACTAATACAAGTGCAAAAGTGGTTTCCTGCACCAACACAAGTGCGAAAAGTGGTTTTTTCAACACTAACACAAGTGCGAAAAGTGGTTTTTCCACACTAATACAAGTGCAAAAGTGGTTTCCTCCACCAACGCAAGTGCGAAAAGTGGTTTTTCAACACTAACACAAGTGCGAAAAGTGGTTTTTCAACACTATCACAAGTGCAAAAATTGTTTTTTTCCACACTAATACAAGTGCAAAAGTGGTTTCCTGCACCAACACAAGTGCGAAAAGTGGTTTTTCAACACTAACACAAGTGCGAAAAGTGGTTTTTCAACACTAACACAAGTGCGAAAAGTGGTTTTTCCACACTAATACAAGTGCAAAAGTGGTTTCCTGCACCAACACAAGTGCGAAAAGTGGTTTTTCAACACTAACACAAGTGCGAAAAGTGGTTTTTCCACACTAATACAAGTGCAAAAGTGGTTTCCTCCACCAACACAAGTGCGAAAAGTGGTTTTTCAACACTAACACAAGTGCGAAAAGTGGTTTTTCAACACTATCACAAGTGCACAAAGTGTTTTTTCCCACACTAATACAAGTGCAAAAGTGGTTTCCTGCACCAACACAAGTGCGAAAAGTAGTCTTTCAACACTAAGACAAGTGCGAAAAGTGGTTTTTCAACACTAACACAAGTGCGAAAAGTGTTTTTTCCACACTAACACAAGTGCAAAAAGTGGTATTTCAACACTAACACAAGTGCGAAAGTGGTTTTTCAACACTAACACAAGTGCGAAAAGTGTTTTTTCCACACTAATACAAGTGCAAAAGTGGTTTCCTGCACCAACACAAGTGCAAAAAGTGGTTTTTCAACACTAACACAAGTGCGAAAAGTGGTTTTTCAACACTAACACAAGTGCGAAAAGTGTTTTTTCCACACTAATACAAGTGCAAAAGTGGTTTCCTGCACCAACACAAGTGCGAAAAGTGGTTTTTCAACACTAACACAAGTGCGAAACGTGGTTTTTCAACACTAACACAAGTGCGAAAAGTGGTTTTTCAACACTAACACAAGTGCGAAAAGTGGTTTTTCAACACTAACACAAGTGCGAAAAGTGGTTTTTCAATACTAACACAAGTGCGAAAAGTGGTTTTCCACACTAATACAAGTGCAAAAGTGGTTTCCTTCACGAACACAAGTGCGAAAAGTGGTTTTTCAACATTAACACAAGTGCGAAAAGTGGTTTTTCAACACTAACACAAGTGCAAAAGTGGTTTTTCGACACTAATACAAGTGCAAAAGTGGTTTCCTGCACCAACACAAGTGCGAAAAGTGGTTTTTCAACACTAACACAAGTGCGAAAAGTGGTTTTTCAACACTATCACAAGTGCAAAAAGTGTTTTTTCCACACTAATACAAGTGCAAAAGTGGTTTCCTGCACCAACACAAGTGCGAAAAGTGGTTTTTCAACACTAACACAAGTGCGAAAAGTGGTTTTTCAACACTAACACAAGTGCGAAAAGTGGTTTTTCCACACTAATACAAGTGCAAAAGTGGTTTTCTGCACCAACACAAGTGCGAAAAGTGGTTTTTCAACACTAACACAAGTGCGAAAAGTGGTTTTTCCACACTAATACAAGTGCAAAAGTGGTTTCCTCCACCAACGCAAGTGCGAAAAGTGGTTTTTCAACACTAACACAACTGCGAAAAGTGTTTTTTCAACACTATCACAAGTGCAAAAATTGTTTTTTCCACACTAATACAAGTGCAAAAGTGGTTTCCTGCACCAACACAAGTGCGAAAAGTGGTTTTTCAACACTAACACAAGTGCGAAAAGTGGTTTTTCAACACTAACACAAGTGTGAAAAGTGGTTTTTCCACACTAATACAAGTGCAAAAGTGGTTTCCTGCACCAACACAAGTGTGAAAAGTGGTTTTTCAACACAAACACAAATGCAAAAAGTGGTTTTCCACACTAATACAAGTGCAAAAGTGGTTTCCTCCACCAACACAAGTGCGAAAAGTGGTTTTTCCACACTAATACAAGTGCAAAAGTGGTTTCCTTCACCAACACAAGTGCGAAAAGTGGTTTTTCCACACTAATACAAGTGCAAAAGTGGTTTCCTGCACCAACACAAGTGCAAAAAGTGGTTTTTCAACACTAACACAAGTGCGAAAAGTGGTTTTTCCACACTAATACAAGTGCAAAAGTGGTTTCCTCCACCAACACAAGTGCGAAAAGTGGTTTTTCAACACTAACACAATTGCGAAAAGTGGTTTTTCAACACTATCACAAGTGCAAAAAGTGTTTTTCCACACTAATACAAGTGCAAAAGTGGTTTCCTGCACCAACACAAGTGCGAAAAGTAGTCTTTCAACACTAAGACAAGTGCGAAAAGTGGTTTTTCAACACTAACACAAGTGCGAAAAGTGTTTTTTCCACACTAATATAAGTGCAAAAGTGGTTTCCTGCACCAACACAAGTGCGAAAAGTGGTTTTTCAACACTAACACAAGTGCGAAAAGTGGTATTTCAACACTAACACAAGTGCGAAAAGTGGTTTTTCAACACTAACACAAGTGCGAAAAGTGGTTTTTCCACACTAATACAAGTGCAAAAGTGGTTTCCTGCACCAACACAAGTGCGAAAAGTGGATTTTCAACACTAACACAAGTGCGAAAATTGGGTTTTCAACACTATCACAAGTGCAAAAAGTGGTTTTTCCACACTAATGCAACTGCAAAAGTGGTTTCCTGCACCAACACAAGTGCGAAAAGTGGTTTTTCAACACTAACACAAGTGCGAAAAGTGGTTTTTCAACACTAACACAAGTGCGAAAAGTGGTTTTTCCACACTAATACAAGTGCAAAAGTGGTTTCCTGCACCAACACAAGTGCGAAAAGTGGTTTTTCAACACTAACACAAATGCGAAAAGTAGTTTTTCAACACTAACACAACTGCGAAAAGTGGTTTTTCAACACTAACACAAGTGCGAAAAGTGGTTTTTCCACACTAATACAAGTGCAAAAGTGGTTTCCTCCACCAACACAAGTGCGAAAAGTGGTTTTTCAACACTAACACAAGTGCGAAAAGTGGTTTTTCAGCACTATCACAAGTGCAAAAAGTTTTTTCCACACTAATACAAGTGCAAAAGTGGTTTCCTGCACCAACACAAGTGCGAAAAGTAGTCTTTCAACACTAAGACAAGTGCGAAAAGTGGTTTTTCAACACTAACACAAGTGCGAAAAGTGTTTTTTCCACACTAATATAAGTGCAAAAGTGGTTTCCTGCACCAACACAAGTGCGAAAAGTGGTTTTTCAACACTAACACAAGTGCGAAAAGTGGTATTTCAACACTAACACAAGTGCGAAAAGTGGTTTTTCAACACTAACACAAGTGCGAAAAGTGGTTTTTCCACACTAATACAAGTGCAAAAGTGGTTTCCTGCACCAACACAAGTGCGAAAAGTGGTTTTTCAACACTAACACAAGTGCGACAATTGGGTTTTCAACACTATCACAAGTGCAAAAAGTGTTTTTTCCACACTAATACAAGTGCAAAAGTGGTTTCCTGCACCAACACAAGTGCGAAAAGTGCTTTTTCAACACTAACACAAGTGCGAAAAGTGGTTTTTCAACACTAACACAAGTGCGAAAAGTGGTTTTCCACACTAATACAAGTGCAAAAGTGGTTTCCTGCACCAACACAAGTGCGAAAAGTGGTTTTTCAACACTAACACAAATGCGAAAAGTAGTTTTTCAACACTAACACAAGTGCGAAAAGTGGGTTTTCAACACTATCACAAGTGCAAAAAGTGGTTTTTCAACACTAATACAAGTGCAAAAGTGGTTTCCTTCACCAACACAAGTGCGAAAAGTGGTTTTTCAACACAAACACAAGTGCGAAAAGTGGTTTTTCCACACTAATACAAGTGCAAAAGTGGTTTCCTGCACCAACACAAGTGCGAAAAGTGGTTTTTCAACACTAACACAAGTGCGAAAAGTGGTTTTTCAACACTATCACAAGTGCAAAAAGTGTTTTTTCCACACTAATACAAGTGCAAAAGTGGTTTCCTGCACCAACACAAGTGCGAAAAGTGGTTTTTCAACACTAACACAAGTGCGAAAAGTGGTTTTTCAACACTAACACAAGTGCGAAAAGTGGTTTTTCCACACTAATACAAGTGCAAAAGTGGTTTCCTGCACCAACACAAGTGCGAAAAGTGGTTTTTCAACACTAACACAAGTGCGAAAAGTGGTTTTTCCACACTAATACAAGTGCAAAAGTGGTTTCCTCCACCAACGCAAGTGCGAAAAGTGGTTTTTCAACACTAACACAAGTGCGAAAAGTGGTTTTTCAACACTATCACAAGTGCAAAAATTGTTTTTTTCCACACTAATACAAGTGCAAAAGTGGTTTCCTGCACCAACACAAGTGCGAAAAGTGGTTTTTCAACACTAACACAAGTGCGAAAAGTGGTTTTTCAACACTAACACAAGTGCAAAAATTGTTTTTTTCCACACTAATACAAGTGCAAAAGTGGTTTCCTGCACCAACACAAGTGCGAAAAGTGGTTTTTCAACACTAACACAAGTGCGAAAAGTGGTTTTTCAACACTATCACAAGTGCAAAAATTGTTTTTTTCCACACTAATACAAGTGCAAAAGTGGTTTCCTGCACCAACACAAGTGCGAAAAGTGGTTTTTCAACACTAACACAAGTGCGAAAAGTGGTTTTTCAACACTAACACAAGTGCGAAAAGTGGTTTTTCCACACTAATACAAGTGCAAAAGTGGTTTCCTGCACCAACACAAGTGCGAAAAGTGGTTTTTCAACACTAACACAAGTGCGAAAAGTGGTTTTTCCACACTAATACAAGTGCAAAAGTGGTTTCCTCCACCAACACAAGTGCGAAAAGTGGTTTTTCAACACTAACACAAGTGCGAAAAGTGGTTTTTCAACACTATCACAAGTGCACAAAGTGTTTTTTCCACACTAATACAAGTGCAAAAGTGGTTTCCTGCACCAACACAAGTGCGAAAAGTAGTCTTTCAACACTAAGACAAGTGCGAAAAGTGGTTTTTCAACACTAACACAAGTGCGAAAAGTGTTTTTTCCACACTAACACAAGTGCAAAAAGTGGTATTTCAACACTAACACAAGTGCGAAAGTGGTTTTTCAACACTAACACAAGTGCGAAAAGTGGTTTTTCAATACTAACACAAGTGCGAAAAGTGGTTTTCCACACTAATACAAGTGCAAAAGTGGTTTCCTTCACGAACACAAGTGCGAAAAGTGGTTTTTCAACATTAACACAAGTGCGAAAAGTGGTTTTTCAACACTAACACAAGTGCAAAAGTGGTTTTTCGACACTAATACAAGTGCAAAAGTGGTTTCCTGCACCAACACAAGTGCGAAAAGTGGTTTTTCAACACTAACACAAGTGCGAAAAGTGGTTTTTCAACACTATCACAAGTGCAAAAAGTGTTTTTTCCACACTAATACAAGTGCAAAAGTGGTTTCCTGCACCAACACAAGTGCGAAAAGTGGTTTTTCAACACTAACACAAGTGCGAAAAGTGGTTTTTCAACACTAACACAAGTGCGAAAAGTGGTTTTTCCACACTAATACAAGTGCAAAAGTGGTTTCCTGCACCAACACAAGTGCGAAAAGTGGTTTTTCAACACTAACACAAGTGCGAAAAGTGGTTTTTCCACACTAATACAAGTGCAAAAGTGGTTTCCTCCACCAACGCAAGTGCGAAAAGTGGTTTTTCAACACTAACACAACTGCGAAAAGTGTTTTTTCAACACTATCACAAGTGCAAAAATTGTTTTTTCCACATTAATACAAGTGCAAAAGTGGTTTCCTGCACCAACACAAGTGCGAAAAGTGGTTTTTCAACACTAACACAAGTGCGAAAAGTGGTTTTTCAACACTAACACAAGTGTGAAAAGTGGTTTTTCCACACTAATACAAGTGCAAAAGTGGTTTCCTGCACCAACACAAGTGTGAAAAGTGGTTTTTCAACACAAACACAAATGCAAAAAGTGGTTTTCCACACTAATACAAGTGCAAAAGTGGTTTCCTCCACCAACACAAGTGCGAAAAGTGGTTTTTCCACACTAATACAAGTGCAAAAGTGGTTTCCTTCACCAACACAAGTGCGAAAAGTGGTTTTTCCACACTAATACAAGTGCAAAAGTGGTTTCCTGCACCAACACAAGTGCGAAAAGTGGTTTTTCAACACTAACACAAGTGCGAAAAGTGGTTTTTCCACACTAATACAAGTGCAAAAGTGGTTTCCTCCACCAACACAAGTGCGAAAAGTGGTTTTTCAACACTAACACAATTGCGAAAAGTGGTTTTTCAACACTATCACAAGTGCACAAAGTGTTTTTCCACACTAATACAAGTGCAAAAGTGGTTTCCTGCACCAACACAAGTGCGAAAAGTAGTCTTTCAACACTAAGACAAGTGCGAAAAGTGGTTTTTCAACACTAACACAAGTGCGAAAAGTGTTTTTTCCACACTAATATAAGTGCAAAAGTGGTTTCCTGCACCAACACAAGTGCGAAAAGTGGTTTTTCAACACTAACACAAGTGCGAAAAGTGGTATTTCAACACTAACACAAGTGCGAAAAGTGGTTTTTCAACACTAACACAAGTGCGAAAAGTGGTTTTTCCACACTAATACAAGTGCAAAAGTGGTTTCCTGCACCAACACAAGTGCGAAAAGTGGATTTTCAACACTAACACAAGTGCGAAAATTGGGTTTTCAACACTATCACAAGTGCAAAAAGTGGTTTTTCCACACTAATACAAGTGCAAAAGTGGTTTCCTGCACCAACACAAGTGCGAAAAGTGCTTTTTCAACACTAACACAAGTGCGAAAAGTGGTTTTTCAACACTATCACAAGTGCAAAAAGTGTTTTTTCCACACTAATACAACTGCAAAAGTGGTTTCCTGCACCAACACAAGTGCGAAAAGTGGTTTTTCAACACTAACACAAGTGCGAAAAGTGGTTTTTCAACACTAACACAAGTGCGAAAAGTGGTTTTTCCACACTAATACAAGTGCAAAAGTGGTTTCCTGCACCAACACAAGTGCGAAAAGTGGTTTTTCAACACTAACACAAATGCGAAAAGTAGTTTTTCAACACTAACACAAGTGCGAAAAGTGGTTTTTCAACACTAACACAAGTGCGAAAAGTGGTTTTTCCACACTAATACAAGTGCAAAAGTGGTTTCCTCCACCAACACAAGTGCGAAAAGTGGTTTTTCAACACTAACACAAGTGCGAAAAGTGGTTTTTCAGCACTATCACAAGTGCAAAAAGTTTTTTCCACACTAATACAAGTGCAAAAGTGGTTTCCTGCACCAACACAAGTGCGAAAAGTAGTCTTTCAACACTAAGACAAGTGCGAAAAGTGGTTTTTCAACACTAACACAAGTGCGAAAAGTGTTTTTTCCACACTAATATAAGTGCAAAAGTGGTTTCCTGCACCAACACATGTGCGAAAAGTGGTTTTTCAACACTAACACAAGTGCGAAAAGTGGTATTTCAACACTAACACAAGTGCGAAAAGTGGTTTTTCAACACTAACACAAGTGCGAAAAGTGGTTTTTCCACACTAATACAAGTGCAAAAGTGGTTTCCTGCACCAACACAAGTGCGAAAAGTGGTTTTTCAACACTAACACAAGTGCGACAATTGGGTTTTCAACACTATCACAAGTGCAAAAAGTGTTTTTTCCACACTAATACAAGTGCAAAAGTGGTTTCCTGCACCAACACAAGTGCGAAAAGTGCTTTTTCAACACTAACACAAGTGCGAAAAGTGGTTTTTCAACACTAACACAAGTGCGAAAAGTGGTTTTCCACACTAATACAAGTGCAAAAGTGGTTTCCTGCACCAACACAAGTGCGAAAAGTGGTTTTTCAACACTAACACAAATGCGAAAAGTAGTTTTTCAACACTAACACAAGTGCGAAAAGTGGGTTTTCAACACTATTACAAGTGCAAAAAGTGGTTTTTCAACACTAACACAAGTGCGAAACGTGGTTTTTCAACACTAACACAAGTGCGAAAAGTGGTTTTTCAACACTAACACAAGTGCGAAAAGTGGTTTTTCAATACTAACACAAGTGCGAAAAGTGGTTTTCCACACTAATACAAGTGCAAAAGTGGTTTCCTTCACCAACACAAGTGCGAAAAGTGGTTTTTCAACATTAACACAAGTGCGAAAAGTGGTTTTTCAACACTAACACAAGTGCAAAAGTGGTTTTTCGACACTAATACAAGTGCAAAAGTGGTTTCCTGCACCAACACAAGTGCGAAAAGTGGATTTTCAACACTAACACAAGTGCGAAAAGTGGTTTTTCAACACTAACACAAGTGCAAAAGTGGTTTTTCGACACTAATACAAGTGCAAAAGTGGTTTCCTGCACCAACACAAGTGCGAAAAGTGGTTTTTCAACACTAACACAAGTGCGAAAAGTGGGTTTTCAACACTATCACAAGTGCAAAAAGTGGTTTTTCAACACTAACACAAGTGCGAAACGTGGTTTTTCAACACTAACACAAGTGCGAAAAGTGGTTTTTCAACACTAACACAAGTGCGAAAAGTGGTTTTTCAATACTAACACAAGTGCGAAAAGTGGTTTTCCACACTAATACAAGTGCAAAAGTGGTTTCCTTCACCAACACAAGTGCGAAAAGTGGTTTTTCCACACTAATACAAGTGCAAAAGTGGTTTCCTTCACCAACACAAGTGCGAAAAGTGGTTTTTCAACACAAACACAAGTGCGAAAAGTGGTTTTTCAACACTATCACAAGTGCAAAAAGTGTTTTTTCCACACTAATACAAGTGCAAAAGTGGTTTCCTGCACCAACACAAGTGCGAAAAGTGGTTTTTCAACACTAACACAAGTGCGAAAAGTGGTTTTTCAACACTAACACAAGTGCGAAAAGTGGTTTTTCCACACTAATACAAGTGCAAAAGTGGTTTCCTGCACCAACACAAGTGCGAAAAGTGGTTTTTCAACACTAACACAAGTGCGAAAAGTGGTTTTTCCACACTAATACAAGTGCAAAAGTGGTTTCCTCCACCAACGCAAGTGCGAAAAGTGGTTTTTCAACACTAACACAAGTGCGAAAAGTGGTTTTTCAACACTATCACAAGTGCAAAAATTGTTTTTTCCACACTAATACAAGTGCAAAAGTGGTTTCCTGCACCAACACAAGTGCGAAAAGTGGTTTTTCAACACTAACACAAGTGCGAAAAGTGGTTTTTCAACACTAACACAAGTGCGAAAAGTGGTTTTTCCACACTAATACAAGTGCAAAAGTGGTTTCCTGCACCAACACAAGTGCGAAAAGTGGTTTTTCAACACTAACACAAGTGCGAAAAGTGGTTTTTCCACACTAATACAAGTGCAAAAGTGTTTTCCTCCACCAACACAAGTGTGAAAAGTGGTTTTTCAACACTAACACAAGTGCGAAAAGTGGTTTTTCAACACTATCACAAGTGCACAAAGTGTTTTTTCCACACTAATACAAGTGCAAAAGTGGTTTCCTGCACCAACACAAGTGCGAAAAGTAGTCTTTCAACACTAAGACAAGTGCGAAAAGTGGTTTTTCAACACTAACACAAGTGCGAAAAGTGTTTTTTCCACACTAATATAAGTGCAAAAGTGGTTTCCTGCACCAACACAAGTGCGAAAAGTGGTTTTTCAACACTAACACAAGTGCGAAAAGTGGTATTTCAACACTAACACAAGTGCGAAAAGTGGTTTTTCAACACTAACACAAGTGCGAAAAGTGGTTTTTTCCACACTAATACAAGTGCAAAAGTGGTTTCCTGCACCAACACAAGTGCGAAAAGTGGATTTTCAACACTAACACAAGTGCGAAAATTGAGTTTTCAACACTATCACAAGAGTAGATGATAAATGTTGCTTCTGGGACACCTCCGTTTAACATGGGAAATCCCTATCTAATGTCATTTACCCCCCTGTCTTTTTCAAAAACCATAAACACCTCTATGTCTCCCTCTAGGCCTCTATGAACCTATAATCCTTCTCACCTTATGAACCTATGATCCTTCTCGCCTTATGAACCTATGATTTTCTTCCTTTATGAACCTATAATCCTTCTAGCCTTATGAACCTATGATCATTCTCACTTCCATGTAATTTTTACCCTATTCCCCCCACTAGCCCCTTAATGTAGTTCCTTAGACCACTCTACTAATGAGCCTATAAATATATTATCTCTTTCTAACTTTTTAAAGAGTTCCATTCTCCTATAGAACTCATCCCCATCAAGTATATTTATAAAGTATACAGGTTCCTTAACCTTTTGTTGTGAAAGTATAAAGTGGTATGTTTCACGGAGGGTTCTTGTTTGACCTCCTCCTCTCCCACATACCATTTTAAAATTATAATATTTATTATCCGATTGATAACCATTAAAGTTCTCACTCCACTCTAATATATTTTTCTTCCCGCCCTCCATTACCCCACTTAACAAATGAATACGTTTATCCGTCTTGAGAACCTTCTGACCAGTGATTCTCTCAACCTCTTGAATCTGATATTTTTCACATTCGTTATGTTTTCCATTTATATACCAAGGTTGATTACACCTCCACTCTTTAGTCTGGTTGATACTTGGTTCTATCATTTATATAATAGTAAAAAAGGTGGCGGTAGCCCGTTAAAATCCCTAACCCCCTTTTTAACTTATCACTTATATATATACCTTATCACTTATATATCTTATCACATATATCTTATCACATATATCTTATCACTTATATATCTTATCACTTATATATCTTATCATTTATATACTTATATAACCATAAGGGAGACTATCAATTCCATTTTCTAAAATAAACCTCTTATCATCAAAAGCCCCCAATGCTTTCTTATGTGTGGGCGGGGTCTGTGTGGGTGTGGTCTGTGTGGGTGTGGTCTGTGTGGGTGGGGTCTGTGTGGGCGGGGTTTGTGGGTGGGGTCTGTGTGGGTGTGGCTTATGATTTTTATTTATTTATTTAATTTTTTTTATTACTACTAATTAAATTAGCTAATCTGGGTGGATGAAAGTATGGATGGTTGTTGTTTAATGAATTATCAGTTTTGTTTTTTGTAATTCTTGTGAGTAAAATGAACCCAAGATTTCTTCCCAATTCATATCGTATAATTTGTAAGTCCAAGGCATAGTATCCATTACATCAACGATTTTGAATAATTCATTAGTCCATCTCTTTGTATAACCTTTCTCATAATGACTTTTCCATCTGTATATTCTTACAATATCACCAACTTTGAACTTGGGCTTTCTCAAATTAATCTCCTTTTCATATTCTAATTTTGTAAATGTTTCTGATGGTTTTGATTTTGTTGATGAATGAACTGTATTATTGTAATTATCTACAATATCCTGAATAAAATACACCCATTTTTGGGAACCGAGTTGTGTGAATTTTTTATATAATTTCTCTTTTAAAGTACGATTAAAACGCTCAATAACAACTGCTTTTCCTTCATTAAAGGTGTTGTATAATTTAATACCCTCCCCCTTAAGAAATTTCATAAATATTTTGTTATAGAACTCTGTTCCCTCATCGGTCCACAGTTTCTTTGGTTTTCTTTTACTTTTATTAAATATCTGTTGGAAGGCTAACTTCAGAGTATAACCTCTCTTGTTTTTCAAAGGAACAACCCAAGCAAATCTACTCCTCAAATCAATAATGGTTAAAGCATACTTGTATCCCTTATCATTTTTTAGTTCGATTAAATCAGCGGACCATATGTGGTCGGTGTATTTAGAATAAACTTTCCTTCTTTTAAACTTTGTGATTATAGGTTTATGTAATTCATCAGCCAAAAGCTCCTCAGTCTTGATGACATCATGAGAGCCTAATAGTTTTTTGAGAGTGAATAACCAAGGCCAAGTTTCAATTTAGCATTTATCAAATTTCTCACAATAAACCTATCAACTTTCTCTCTCAACGTTGGATTTTGTATCAAAGACAAATTATACAACATTTCTCTGTCAGCTTTATGTTTTTCAGTCAATGTAGTGGTTTTCCCATAAGCAATATCATGCTTCATACACACTTCATCAACCCTATTTGTAGGTTTAGACCAAGGTTTAGGATTGTCAGCCTCATCTAATCTTTTATCCAAGTTTGTTCCTGGGCCACAGAAAGAATACCCTGGAAGGTGTAATTCCCCTGGAATTCCAGTTGTTGTAAATTTGCTACCTGACAAAAACTTTTGTATGTCTCCTCCACTTTTAGGAGAGATGAATTGACACTTTTTAGAGCCACACACTTGACATATTCCTTTTTGATAAACTCTATTATTTTTAGCTTTAACATAAGAGATATTTTTAGATTTAGTTTTCTTTTTACATTTGAGACAATAACTCATATTTATTTATGAGAAAAAGTTCTACATAGTGCCAAAACCTTTTTGGTTTTCAACATATACATTTCTATCTTGATTTTTAAAACATAAAGAATCCTTAGAAATGACTTCACTCTCTCCTCCATTTATTTACAAATAAAACTAACTAAAGTCAATAACACCAACATCATCAACTATATGTTGTATATCTGCGCTCTGAATTCATTATAGCAAATTTAAAAACCAATAAGTTCGGAAGAGTCATTAATTCTTTATTTTCCTCTTCAGTGCGTTGAGATTTATTTATTTGTCGTAATACCTTCAATCTTTCATTAATCTCAGGAATGGTCATATTTTTATATTTTTCCCCCCTCTCTCTTTCCTCCCTCTCCTCCTCCTCCTTTTTCTCCCTTTCCTCCCTCTCCTCCTTCTCCTTTTTCTCCCTTTCATCCTTCTCCTCCTTCTCCTTTTTCTCCCTTTCATCCTTCTCCTCCTTCTCCTTTTCCTCCCTCTCCTCCTTCTCCCTTTCCCCCTTCTCCTCCTTCTCTCTTTCCTCCTTCTCTTCTTCAACTCCTTCCTCCTTCTCTTCTTCAACTCCTTCCTCATCCCTTGCTACCCTTGAGTTTGAACCCCAAAGAATATTATACATATACTCATCTGGATTTTGAGATATTCTTGTATCTATAATTATTTTTCTCATAATAGGATACCAATAAGATTTGTTGACGATTTCTAAAAGAGTTTTATATTTCATAACTTTGAGAAGTTCATTTTTATTTAATATTTTAAACAAGTCTCTATTTGTGGGTTTAACAATATCAGTATAAGGCCAGTTTTTAATGACAAAATTCCCATGTATATGCTCCAAATCATAAGGTATGTAATACCGAGCACCCTTTTCTTGTAGGTATCCTTGAATACAAAAATTATAATTCTCTTGTAGTCTTCTTCCTGCCATTTATGTATCAGAAATATATGTGAGATTAATATTATGACAGGTAATACCACCCCATCTTCCCACTACCAAATCGGTTTGTATTCCTCGGCTTTCTATCCTTATCTCATTACCTTCCTTCTTTGTCATGCGAACCATCGCTATACTATCATATATTTTTCTTTTCTTAAAATCACGTATTTGTTGTTTGCTAATTGTACTTCCACATAAATCCTTATCTTCACCAAGTGGATAATATTCTTCTTTACGAGACTGATTTAAATCATGTAGGTCTTCTATGTTTATTGAAAAAGACCAATTATACCCTAAATCAGGCATATCATACCCCCATTTATTAATTCGCATATTAACTAAATGTCCTTCTTTATAAAATTCAATTGTAAGCAGGTAGTTAAATTCAATGAGGAAAGGTGTATGGTCAGTATAACCAGGTGTTGTGGTTGTAAATTTTACTTGTTTAACAAAACGTGCTGTTTTCTTTAAAAATATATATTGTGATAAATCACTTAATCTAATTAAGTCATTCGCATCTGTAGGGTTTGGATAATTGATTAATTTATAAGTATTCTTCATATTAATATTTTTACTTACACTATATTTTTGTCGTTCAGCCTGTGCCTTTGTATAATAATTTGATAAATCAATATCCTGAGAGGATTTTCCAAAGATAGAACCATCTTTTCCAACATAAGTCATTTATATTAGATTAAAAATGATATCATAAAAATTTTCATTATTGTTGAGTTGAAATAATACATATAAACATAATTGACCACAACATTTAGAATTAATTTCTTGAACTTGAAATGTTTGATAAACACCATTCTGTAAGAATTGTATTACTTCAACAGGTGGTGGCATACCATAACTATCAAAATAATATTTATCCTGACTATTATGAATACAAACCCAATGAGAACCATTCTGTGTGTCTAAATTCATAATAATATTCATTGTATTCTTGGACAACTTTTTTAATTCATCTCTCATACAAATAACCACATTATCAATTTTTAGTGTTTTACAATACTTAGCTAGTTCTATATTTGACGTTGTATTCTTTCCAAATTGTTTAAACCATTTATCCATTTATTTATGAGAAAGATACAATCCATTACCCCGTTTAGTTAGTTTAACACCCGCTTGAGCGATAGAGGAAAGCATATCTCCAACTAACAATCTAGCTTTATCAGGTAGACTTTCAAGTTTTTGAGCAAAATCTACAATTACACCACTTCCACTAATTTGTTTCTCCAACTCCTTGTTATGTCTTTCCAATTCTTTTTGAGCTTTTAGTTGTGCCTTCCTTTCGTTAGCAGTTTTTATCGCTGCTGAAATACCACCAGTCAATGCTCCCGCCGCACTTAAACCAGCAAATAAAGGAATTAGAAATGGGAGAAATCCTCCTCTTGACTCGTCTATTGAATATTTCTTTAACATAGGTTTTGTCATTTTAATTTTAAGTGATCCAGCATCATTTAGTGTTTTCACCTGCTCTCTTGTGAGTAAAACATCAATTCTTACTGCTCCTTTTCTTTGAAATGTATTAACATTAATAATACAAGGCTTTTGATTTTGAATACAAGATGTTAATTTATCAAGATTGATTTGATTAACATATACCCCTACCATTTATTTATGAGAAAAAACCTATGTGATATTAATCATAACACCATTATCTGTATTAATCTGTAATTCTGTTTCCTCCAAAAGCAAACAATAAGCATCAACTTCTTCATTCTCTCCTCTTTCAATGTATAGAGAAGTATCCACTCTATTAGACTTTATAGTTTCCTTTTGAGAACTCAGGTCAATTGTGTAGATTGTATAAAGTTTTTGAAACGCAACCATATCCAAAATAGGTTCATTATTACCGTTGCTTTCACACACCTTTTGGTAAGACTTGTAGGCTTCCGCATAATCATTTTTTTCCCAATCAATTTCCAATCTATCTCGCGGATAAAATGTCCCATCAAGAGAAACCCGAAGTTGTTTCACCTTAGCATTATCACTCAGGGCATTATTCTTATTAGTACCCTCCTCTCCATCTGGTTTCTTAAAAATGAGCCAGAGGTATCGTGGCTTTCCTTCAAGAACACCCAAATTCCAGGTGTAGGTAGTGTGTTCCAGTTTAACGTGTTGACATCTTCTTTTAAGGTATGATACATTTAGCGGTTTCTTTGAGTTAAGTCTTCTATTTAACATCTCTTCCGTTTTAAGATTAGGAGTATATTCACTGATATACCAACACAAATCATTAATAACAAATTTATTATTTTCTCCAAAAGCATTTTCAACCCCAAAAAGCAACCTATTTACATTATCATTCCTTTGTAGTTGAAATCTAATTTTAAGCCCATACAAAACTTTATCATAATCACAAAATCCAAATATACCTTTCAGAGGTACTGCTACCGTAAAACTATTCTCTGCTTTTGCGTCATCATTATACATTGACTTCCTTTGACTATAACCAGGGTCTGCGTTTGTTCCTGTTGACATATCAGGAATAAAACCTTCAACAGCTCCCTTACCCATTCTATCACTAAACGAATATAGTGTAAATTTCATCATTTCAGATGTAGCAGAGACATAATCAACCGCTTCAACCTCTTGTGTTCCAATATACAGGCGGACACTGTCAAACATTTTCCAGAAGAAATCATTTACGAGTGTAGCATTAGTATTATTCGCAGCCTTAGTGAATTTAAATTTACACAGCAAGAAACTATCAGCTATATTCAAGTAAGTTTGTTGATTATTTATTTCAAAACTTTTTGTTCCGTTTGAATTCCAGTCTGTTCCTGTTATAGCATTTACCTTAAAATAGTCTTCCTTTTTAGTGGAGTTTGAAATGATAATCGTATCATCCAAATCATAGATACTATCAATCGCTTCCATACTTGTATTTATATAGCATTAAAATCGTTGAAACCCTGACCCAAGTATTTTAATGATTTTTTGTCGTTCTTGTGAAGATAGTTGAGTTTTACCTTTTTTAATTTCTTTGATTGCTTGTAATTTATGAGACTCCTTTTGAGCATCTTTTATACTCTTTATAGCACCCGCAACTGAGCCCACGGCTGAAGCAGTTGAACCAATTAGGTCTTTATGTTTAAGGATGGTTGAACCAATACCCATTAGAGTATCAATTATCCCATCTCCTTTATTTCTAAATTGATGTCCCACACCCCGTTGTCTCTTTGGTTTATAGTATCCTCTCCCAAGAAACATACCTTCACCCTTATAGTATGGTGAAAGGAACATCCCATCCCCTGTAATTATTTTATATTTTCCCAACTCGTGTTTTCTCACAATAACCATTATTTATTTATTGAAAAACTTCACGTAGGTGAATTCTGATGGATATAATTTCATCATTAAAGGATATCATACGATTATCTTGGTCGGTTATCCTAAAATTTACTCTGTATATGGTTTTTCCTGACACAGGTAAATAGACAAGATTTTTTGGTTCCATATTAAATTTATAACCAATCGGGGTTGAGTATGCGCTGAATGAAAATATTGTATTTGTTCTTATTCCATCGTTATAAGCACCATCAATCAAATCACAATGAATTAATACTGAATTTATACCGGAGGATATTTGAATGACATTATCACTGTAAAACGTTCCGTTAGTTTCAATCTTTTTAGAAGAGAACCCCAATAGCTCTCTGAACGAATTTTCAATCGTGAAATCAACTTTATAATTATTTTTAAGTTTAATAGTTGATTTTGAAGTGTGTTTTTGAATATCTATTACAATATTTTTTGGTTCATCACCTTTTTCTTTCATAAGGCGAGAGACTTCTGAAGATATTTGAGAAATCTCGTAAGCACCGGGTGAAACGGTTATAGTTTTATATCCACTTCCTGGATTATAACTAAACTTGTTGTTTTTCTCTGTGATATTAAAAAGGGTATTGTAAGTCTCCATTGACAACAAAGAAGCCTCATATTCTTTTTTGGGGTCACGTTGTAGTGGGTAAGGGAATGAAGCTGTGTAATCACTCGTTGTGAAATTAAAACTAAGAATTGTGCTTCTCATCTTATTTAATATCTAATAAAATATCTTTGTATTGACATTTATTAATTATTTTCATATTCATCAACTGATCTAAAATGGCGGATGCTTCATTAAAACAATTGTTGTTTCCAGCCTTCTTACTACCTAACAACAATAATAACCTATTAACTAATTGTGATGGGTCATTTGGAAGAAAACTAACACCCGAACCAAGCTTACTTAAAGCATCAATAATATGTTTCTCCTTCTCATTCTTCTTACTTTTACCAGTAACAGAAACTCCATAATCAAGTGCGTTTAGCAACTCAATATACTCTCTATCTTCCTCTCTTTCCATATCAAGCGGTTCATCAAAATAAGGTGAATTAGAATGTCCATCTTTTGTTAGAAGAAACATTAATCTTGGGGTTAATTCAACATTTGGTTGGTCAGAACTTAAGAACACCAATTTATCATTAAATATCAATAACTTTTCTTTCACAAGATGGAACTGTGCTGGTTCTTCTGTTGGAATGAGACCTGCTCTGGTTTTTGAACCCTTCAAATATTCATTGTTTTGAAGAGCTTCTACAATATAATTGGAAAGTTTATTTACCTTCTCAAGATGCTGAAATAATCCTTCATCATCATATTCTAATTCTCCAAGTTCTTGCTCTGTCATTTGACTAAAATCTTTGAGCATTTGAAATTTTTTTGGAGTAAATTCTACCGTGGGAACTGTAGGTGAAATCGTTTGTTGAGTTTTTAAAAGTGGTTTAAAAAATTTCTCTTGTTTTCTTTCAAAGGCTTCTTCACCAGTTAGTTTCTGTCTCCTTTTCTTCTTTATGTCTTCCTGTTGCTTTACAACTTTTGAAACCAACTCTTGATGTTCTTTAAACTTTCTTACTCTTTCTTCGGTATTCATTTTCTGTATTTATTTATTGAAAAATATCATTTAGTATCTCATCTTGTTTCACAACAATATATTTATATTTTCCAATCGTGTGTTTCATATTATTTTCAAATTCCTTCTTACTACGTAATGTAGAACAATTATCTCTCCAAAAATTATTTGTATCTATTGAATTTAACTTAAATAAAATAAAAGTATTAGCATTGTTTCTTATTGAGCGCCGAGGGAGTTGAAAATATGACTGACTAAGATAAATACAATTACAAGAAGAATGTCTCCCTCTTGTATAGTAGCTATCCATTACTGTTTGGTTTCTCTCATTAACACAATCATCAAAGATAACGAGGTTCTTTTTTGATTTATCTAAATCTTGAGGTGAAGGTATATCATCCGTATTATCACTGAGAATACAAGTTATGGGTTTTGGTTTTGATTTTGATTTCTGTGTATCACAAAATAATTGTATTATATCATCAATATTATAATCATTTAGTTTGTTTTGAAGTTTAAATAAACCGATAATGTCTTCCTTTTTAAGACCCGCATTAAAACCCTGTGAGAGTAGTTGATACTCAGGTTGAAAACTTGACTTTGTAAAAATTATTAAATTATCATAATCTAAAAAATTAGGACTAAGGAGCATCTTTAAAAGTAAACAGGTTTTTCCACATCCGCTTGAACCGACTATTAGACATCTCAATGAATTTGGAAGATTTTTATGGTTATTAAATTTTATCTTATTTTCCCAAACAGGTAAAAAATCATTCATTTATATATTTGGAAAACAAGTCATCTAACTTTTTTTGAGTTTTTTGAGAAACTCTATATTTTATCCTGAGTTCAGGTTTAATTTCAAAATAATCCATTATTTTGTTTATATAGTATCTTGTATTAACATTTCCATTAAAATTATTTTGAATAATAAATATCATTAAACCCTTATACATTTCCTCAATACAAATAGTCTCTTCCCTTGTAAGAAATGGTGTATTATCACCATAATGCTTAACATTCATCTCTCTTATTAATCTTGTAAAGTAATTCATTTTTGGTTCTAATTTAAAAGAGTTATATATTTTTCTATATTTTTTATTATCATTAATTAGAAGATAATCACAGAAAATACATTGTTTATATGCTTCTGATTCTGTATTAAGCCCCACTCTACCACAAGCCGGACAATTCTCTAATTTATCATATGGAGAGTCTGGAAATTCTAAATATCCTTCAGAATTTATCATATTTATAAAGTAAAATTATACTTAAAACAAAGTGCCTTTTTTAGAGGCTTTTTTAAAGATGAAACTGTGCTTAAAGTAAAACACCTTTGAGCTTTTCAACTCGTTTTATGTATATAACTTTACTTAAACTAAACGCAAATTTATTAGCTAATAAATACAATGTTTCAAAACACAAAAGACAAATTTCAATCAATCTCTACTTCGGTGGAAGATATAGAAAAATATGTCAAAGATGTTAAATTGAACAAAGATAAATATGGAAATTTTTGGATTAAACCCATAATGGAGAATAACATGTGTCCTTTTATTAAATTTACAGGACAAGCTATGTTAATTAATAACTCTATTAAAGTAAATTTGACAAAAGTTTCTCCACTACTACTAACAATTTACTCAAAGCTTGAAAAGGTCATTGATAAAGAAGCTTTGAAAATGAATGATAAGACCATCAACGATTCTAGAGGAAACATTTGTATATTCTTTAATAGACCCAAAGATGTGGGTGAAATTAATAATATAAATATTAGTGGTGAACTATCATTCCGTACTCTGATTATTAGAGATTATTTGAAAATAACATTTAATGTAAAAAATATTGTGGTTATTAGTTCTAATGAAAGAAAATATATAGATATTGATGGAAGTTTAATGGTATGTAAATGAGTGATATTAACAGTCAATACTCTGAGAGTTATTATACTGAGAGTCTAGGATCTGAAGATAGTTATGATACTAATAGTTTGTGTTCAAATGATAGTTATGAGAGTAGCTTTATTGATGACTCAGATAGTGAAATTGAAATTGATGAACTAGAGTATCTAAACTTTCTGGCTAATACATAGACGCTTTACTTTAAGTAAAGTTATATACATAAAACGTGTTGAAAAGCTCAAAGGTGTTTTACTTTAAGTAAAGTTATATACATAAAACGAGTTGAAAAGCTCAAAGGTGTTTTACTTTAAGTAAAGTTATATACATAAAACGAGTTGAAAAGCTCAAAGGTGTTTTACTTTAAGTAAAGTTATATACATAAAACGAGTTGAAAAGCTCAAAGGTGTTTTACTTTAAGTAAAGTTATATACATAAAACGAGTTGAAAAGCTCAAAGGTGTTTTACTTTAAGTAAAGTTATATACATAAAACGAGTTGAAAAGCTCAAAGGTGTTTTACTTTAAGTAAAGTTATATACATAAAACGAGTTGAAAAGCTCAAAGGTGTTTTACTTTAAGTAAAGTTATATACATAAAACGAGTTGAAAAGCTCAAAGGTGTTTACTTTAAGCACAGTTTCATCTTTTAAAAAGCCTCTAAAAAAGGCACTTTGTTTTAAGTATAATTTTACTATATAAATAAATATGATCAAAGCAACGTATTGCGATGTTTGTGAACAAGAATATAAACAATACAAAAGACACCTTAAAACTAACAAACACACATTTAATCTACTTCACCTACTATCTCCTATTCAGAAGGAAACAAAACACTGTTCTGCATGTAATAAAAATATCCTCAAGAAAGGCTTCGAAATACATCTTAAAACAATTCTACATTTATCAAATTTTATCACAACTAAAAACTCTGATGGCGCATTCAAAGAACATATTAAAATAAGAGTCTTTAACTTCAAACCTCCTGAACCAGAGTCTATAGTTGATGCTGTAGAAATAGTTAAACCTGCTGTTCAAACGTTGATTGAAAAAACACTAAAAGAAATGAAACCACTTAAATTTTATATGGGAGTAAAATTAGAAATGACAAAGGACGAAGGAGTTATAGATACACCATACATGAGAACTGAGCCACACTTTATATCTTCATATCAAGATTTTAAAACATCAGGAGTCTATGATGAACTTATTAAACAAGAGCAAGATGTGGATAATTCAATCGTAGGAAGTGGATTCAATATAGGAAAAATTATTTACATAGACATTCATATTCTTAAATCAGATCCTCTAAAAGCTTCTTCCTACATTGATTTACCCAGTGTTATCAAAAATAGAAAAGCAGTTATCAATATCAAAAATAAAGACAATAAATGTTTTCTCTGGTCTATTCTAGCACACTTACATCCTCCACATTTTCATGATGAAAGAGTATCTCATTATAAAAAATATGAGAATACATTAAATACGAAAGATCTAAAGTTTCCGATGGCTTTAAATGATATTCCTAAATTTGAAAAGATAAATAATTTATCAGTTAATGTTTATGGTCTAACAGAAACAAACAGCATTCAGGTTTTAAAGCTTTCTGACAATTGTAAACAAACTCATATTAATCTTCTATATTTTAATTCAGAGGAAAATTCACATTATACATACATTAAAGATATTGCTAAATTAATAAAACCACAAGTATGTAAAAGAACAAATAAAATATATATTTGTTTGCGTTGTCTTAACTTCTTCCATACACAAGAAAGATTAGATAAACATTCAAATTATTGTGGTGAACATAAATCAACGGTAATCAATATGCCTAAAGAAGGCTCAAATATCACATTCAAAGATGAAAAGAAAAAGATCAAACATCCATTTGTTATATATGCTGATTTTGAAAGTATTCTAGAAAAAATAGATACTGCTTCTCCAGATCCAAAAGATTCATACACAAATAAATATCAAAAACATACTCCTTGCGGTTTTTGTTATTATATCAAATCATCCGTTGGTGATAAATATAACAAGTTAGAGGAGTATAGAGGCTCAAATACCCCAGAGGAGTTTGTGAAACGACTAGAAAAAGACTGTGTTCGATTAACCAAGATAATGAGAGAAACTAATAAACCAATGTCCTTGACGAGTGAACAGAAAAGGGAATTTAGAAAAAACAATGTTTGTCATATTTGTGAGGAAAAAATTGGTGAAGGTCTAAAGGTTAGAGATCATTGTCATCTCACTGGTAAATATAGAGGTCCAGCTCATCAAAGTTGTAATATTAATTATCAACTCCCCTCTTTCATTCCTGTCTTTCTTCATAACAATGCTCATTATGATACACATCTATTTATTAATGAACTTTCAAAGACATCTGGACACATTTCAGCAATTCCTAACACAGATCAGAAATACATTTCATTCACAAAAACAATTCACACATCTCCTATTACTCATATCAGATTTCTTGATACATTTAAATTCATGGCAAGTCCATTGGCTAACTTGGTTCAAAATCTAAAAGAGTTTCCATGTCTTTCAGAGTATTTTTCAGATAAAGATTTTCTAACACAAAAGGGAATTTACCCCTATGACTATATGGACTCATTTGAGAGATTCAATGAAACACAACTTCCTTTAAAAGAAAATTTTGATAACAAATTAAACAACAGTCATATATCTGATAAAGATTATGTACACGCACAAAATGTTTGGGAAAAATATAACATCAAGAATCTTGGTGAGTATCACGATTTGTATCTCAAAACTGATGTGCTTTTATTGGCCGATGTATTTGAAGCCTTTAGATCTGTTTGTCGCACTGGATATGGATTGGATCCTGCTCACTACTACACAGCACCTGGATTGGCTTGGAGCGCGATGTTGAAAATGACAAAACAAGATTTGGATTTAATAACCGATGTCGATATGCTTTTGATGATTGAAAAGGCAAAAAGAGGTGGAATTTCACAAGTATGCTCGAGCAGATACGCAAAAGCAAATAACAAATATCTTCCAAATTATGATTCAACGAAAGAGAGTTCTTACTTGATGTACTATGACGCAAACAACTTGTATGGCTGGGCAATGTCTCAAGCTCTTCCTTATGGGAAACTAAGATGGGTAAAGGAAAAAGACTACACAAAGGTTTTACAAGATGTATGTATCTCTACACAAAAACAATTGGATGATTCAAAGGTTGGTTATTATTTTGAGGTCGATTTAAA
The DNA here is from genome assembly GCF_964187855.1 of Myxine glutinosa. Classification (NCBI taxonomy): domain Eukaryota; kingdom Metazoa; phylum Chordata; class Myxini; order Myxiniformes; family Myxinidae; genus Myxine; species Myxine glutinosa. The sequence goes on from NW_027617474.1 coordinate 47,331, forward strand.
ATATCCTGAAGAACTTCATATCAAACATAAAGATCTTCCATTTGCTTGTGAGAAAGAAAGTCCAAAGAAAGAATGGTTGAGTGATTATCAACGATCGTTTGATATAGGTGAATCAACAGAAAAATTACTTACTACATTATATAACAAGAAAAATTATGTACTACACCAAAGAAATTTGCGACAATATTTATCAAAAGGTCTAAGAGTAGAGAAGATCCACAGGGTTCTAAAGTTCAATCAAAGTCATTGGTTAAAGGGGTACATTGATTTTAATACACAAAGAAGAACAGAGTCAAAAACAGATTTTGAGAAAGACTTTTATAAATTGATGAATAATGCGGTCTTTGGTAAGACCATGGAGAATGTGAGGAAAAGACAAAATATCAGACTAGCAACATCTTGGGAACAAGCATCAAAATTAATTAATAGACCGAGTTTTACTAGAGCTGAGGTCTTTACTGAGAACTTTTGTGCGATCCATTTGGTTAAAGAGAGTATTGAAATGGACAAACCTATTTACATTGGAACATCAATTCTTGACTTGTCCAAGTCATTAATGTATGATTACTTTTATATTAATCTAAAATCAAAGTATAAGGATAATGTGTCATTGTTGTATATGGATACTGATAGTTTTATTTTGAAAATTAATACTGATGATGTTTATTCAGACATGAAAAAGGACATTAATATCTATGATACAAGTAATTACAGTCCAGAGAGTGAGTTGTTCTCTTCTAAAAATAAAAAGGTGATTGGAAAGTTCAAGGATGAATTGGGAGGAAATGTTATGAGTGAATTTGTGGGATTGAGGTCGAAGGCTTATGCTTATAAATACATTGTGAATAACGTTGAAAAGACTGATAAGAAGTTAAAAGGTATAAAGAAAAATGTCATTAAAGAAACAATAAACTTTAAGGATTATTATAACTGTTTAACAACAAAGAAAGAAGAGTTTAGAAAGATTAATGGAATAAGAAGTTATAAACATCAATTATATTCAGAAGAGGTGAATAAGAAAGCATTGGGGGCTTTTGATGATAAGAGGTTTATTTTAGAAAATGGAATTGATAGTCTCCCTTATGGTTATATAAGTATATAAATGATAAGATATATAAGTGATAAGATATATAAGTGATAAGATATAAGTGATAAGATATAAGTGATAAGATATATGTGATAAGATATATAAGTGATAAGATATATATATAAGTGATAAGTTAAAAAGGGGGTTAGGGATTTTAACGGGCTACCGCCACCTTTTTTACTATTATATAAATGATAGAACCAAGTATCAACCAGACTAAAGAGTGGAGGTGTAATCAACCTTGGTATATAAATGGAAAACATAACGAATGTGAAAAATATCAGATTCAAGAGGTTGAGAGAATCACTGGTCAGAAGGTTCTCAAGACGGATAAACGTATTCATTTGTTAAGTGGGGTAATGGAGGGCGGGAAGAAAAATATATTAGAGTGGAGTGAGAACTTTAATGGTTATCAATCGGATAATAAATATTATAATTTTAAAATGGTATGTGGGAGAGGAGGAGGTCAAACAAGAACCCTCCGTGAAACATACCACTTTATACTTTCACAACAAAAGGTTAAGGAACCTGTATACTTTATAAATATACTTGATGGGGATGAGTTCTATAGGAGAATGGAACTCTTTAAAAAGTTAGAAAGAGATAATATATTTATAGGCTCATTAGTAGAGTGGTCTAAGGAACTACATTAAGGGGCTAGTGGGGGGAATAGGGTAAAAATTACATGGAAGTGAGAATGATCATAGGTTCATAAGGCTAGAAGGATTATAGGTTCATAAAGGAAGAAAATCATAGGTTCATAAGGCGAGAAGGATCATAGGTTCATAAGGTGAGAAGGATTATAGGTTCATAGAGGCCTAGAGGGAGACATAGAGGTGTTTATGGTTTTTGAAAAAGACAGGGGGGTAAATGACATTAGATAGGGATTTCCCATGTTAAACGGAGGTGTCCCAGAAGCAACATTTATCATCTACTCACAAGTGCAAAAAGTGGTTTTTCCACACTAATACAAGTGCAAAAGTGGTTTCCTGCACCAACACAAGTGCGAAAAGTGCTTTTTCAACACTAACACAAGTGCGAAAAGTGGTTTTTCAACACTATCACAAATGCAAAAAGTGTTTTTTCCACACTAATACAAGTGCAAAAGTGGTTTCCTGCACCAACACAAGTGCGATAAGTGGTTTTTCAACACTAACACAAGTGCGAAAAGTGGTTTTTCAACACTAACACAAGTGCGAAAAGTGGTTTTTCCACACTAATACAAGTGCAAAAGTGGTTTCCTGCACCAACACAAGTGCGAAAAGTGGTTTTTCAACACTAACACAAATGCGAAAAGTAGTTTTTCAACACTAACACAAGTGCGAAAAGTGGTTTTTCAACACTAACACAAGTGCGAAAAGTGGTTTTTCCACACTAATACAAGTGCAAAAGTGGTTTCCTCCACCAACACAAGTGCGAAAAGTGGTTTTTCAACACTAACACAAGTGCGAAAAGTGGTTTTTCAACACTATCACAAGTGCAAAAAGTGTTTTTTCCACACTAATACAAGTGCAAAAGTGGTTTCCTGCACCAACACAAGTGCGAAAAGTAGTCTTTCAACACTAAGACAAGTGCGAAAAGTGGTTTTTCAACACTAACACAAGTGCGAAAAGTGTTTTTTCCACACTAATATAAGTGCAAAAGTGGTTTCCTGCACCAACACAAGTGCGAAAAGTGGTTTTTCAACACTAACACAAGTGCGAAAAGTGGTATTTCAACACTAACACAAGTGCGAAAAGTGGTTTTTCAACACTAACACAAGTGCGAAAAGTGGTTTTTCCACACTAATACAAGTGCAAAAGTGGTTTCCTGCACCAACACAAGTGCGAAAAGTGGTTTTTCAACACTAACACAAGTGCGAAAAGTGGTTTTTCCACACTAATACAAGTGCAAAAGTGGTTTCCTCCACCAACACAAGTGTGAAAAGTGGTTTTTCAACACTAACACAAGTGCGAAAAGTGGTTTTTCAACACTATCACAAGTGCACAAAGTGTTTTTTCCACACTAATACAAGTGCAAAAGTGGTTTCCTGCACCAACACAAGTGCGAAAAGTAGTCTTTCAACACTAAGACAAGTGCGAAAAGTGGTTTTTCAACACTAACATAAGTGCGAAAAGTGTTTTTTCCACACTAATATAAGTGCAAAAGTAGTTTCCTGCACCAACACAAGTGCGAAAAGTGGTTTTTCAACACTAACACAAGTGCGAAAAGTGGTATTTCAACACTAACACAAGTGCGAAAAGTGGTTTTTCAACACTAACACAAGTGCGAAAAGTGGTTTTTTCCACACTAATACAAGTGCAAAAGTGGTTTCCTGCACCAACACAAGTGCGAAAAGTGGATTTTCAACACTAACACAAGTGCGAAAATTGAGTTTTCAACATTATCACAAGTGCAAAAAGTGGTTTTTCCACACTAATACAAGTGCAAAAGTGGTTTCCTGCACCAACACAAGTGCGAAAAGTGCTTTTTCAACACTAACACAAGTGCGAAAAGTGGTTTTTCAACACTATCACAAGTGCAAAAAGTGTTTTTTCCACACTAATACAAGTGCAAAAGTGGTTTCCTGCACCAACACAAGTGCGATAAGTGGTTTTTCAACACTAACACAAGTGCGAAAAGTGGTTTTTCAACACTAACACAAGTGTGAAAAGTGGTTTTTCCACACTAATACAAGTGCAAAAGTGGTTTCCTGCACCAACACAAGTGCGAAAAGTGGTTTTTCAACACTAACACAAATGCGAAAAGTAGTTTTTCAACACTAACACAAGTGCGAAAAGTGGTTTTTCAACACTAACACAAGTGTGAAAAGTGGTTTTTCCACACTAATACAAGTGCAAAAGTGGTTTCCTCCACCAACACAAGTGCGAAAAGTGGTTTTTCAACACTAACACAAGTGCGAAAAGTGGTTTTTCAACACTATCACAAGTGCAAAAAGTGTTTTTTCCACACTAATACAAGTGCAAAAGTGGTTTCCTGCACCAACACAAGTGCGAAAAGTAGTCTTTCAACACTAAGACAAGTGCGAAAAGTGGTTTTTCAACACTAACACAAGTGCGAAAAGTGTTTTTTCCACACTAATATAAGTGCAAAAGTGGTTTCCTGCACCAACACAAGTGCGAAAAGTGGTTTTTCAACACTAACACAAGTGCGAAAAGTGGTATTTCAACACTAACACAAGTGCGAAAAGTGGTTTTTCAACACTAACACAAGTGCGAAAAGTGGTTTTTCCACACTAATACAAGTGCAAAAGTGGTTTCCTGCACCAACACAAGTGCGAAAAGTGGTTTTTCAACACTAACACAAGTGCGAAAATTGGGTTTTCAACACTATCACAAGTGCAAAAAGTGGTTTTTCCACACTAATACAAGTGCAAAAGTGGTTTCCTGCACCAACACAAGTGCGAAAAGTGCTTTTTCAACACTAACACAAGTGCAAAAAGTGGTTTTTCAACACTATCACAAGTGCAAAAAGTGTTTTTTCCACACTAATACAAGTGCAAAAGTGGTTTCCTGCACCAACACAAGTGCGAAAAGTGGTTTTTCAACACTAACACAAGTGCGAAAAGTGGTTTTTCAACACTAACACAAGTGCGAAAAGTGGTTTTTCCACACTAATACAAGTGCAAAAGTGGTTTCCTGCACCAACACAAGTGCGAAAAGTGGTTTTTCAACACTAACACAAATGCGAAAAGTAGTTTTTCAACACTAACACAAGTGCGAAAAGTGGGTTTTCAACACTATCACAAGTGCAAAAAGTGGTTTTTCAACACTAACACAAGTGCGAAACGTGGTTTTTCAACACTAACACAAGTGCGAAAAGTGGTTTTTCAACACTAACACAAGTGCGAAAAGTGGTTTTTCAATACTAACACAAGTGCGAAAAGTGGTTTTCCACACTAATACAAGTGCAAAAGTGGTTTCCTTCACCAACACAAGTGCGAAAAGTGGTTTTTCAACATTAACACAAGTGTGAAAAGTGGTTTTTCAACACTAACACAAGTGCAAAAGTGGTTTTTCGACACTAATACAAGTGCAAAAGTGGTTTCCTGCACCAACACAAGTGCGAAAAGTGGTTTTTCAACACTAACACAAGTGCGAAAAGTGGTTTTTCAACACTAACACAAGTGCAAAAGTGGTTTTTCGACACTAATACAAGTGCAAAAGTGGTTTCCTGCACCAACACAAGTGCGAAAAGTGGTTTTTCAACACTAACACAAGTGCGAAAAGTGGGTTTTCAACACTATCACAAGTGCAAAAAGTGGTTTTTCAACACTAACACAAGTGCGAAACGTGGTTTTTCAACACTAACACAAGTGCGAAAAGTGGTTTTTCAACACTAACACAAGTGCGAAAAGTGGTTTTTCAATACTAACACAAGTGCGAAAAGTGGTTTTCCACACTAATACAAGTGCAAAAGTGGTTTCCTTCACCAACACAAGTGCGAAAAGTGGTTTTTCAACATTAACACAAGTGCGAAAAGTGGTTTTTCAACACTAACACAAGTGCGAAAAGTGTTTTTTCCACACTGATACAAGTGCAAAAGTGGTTTCCTGCACCAACACAAGTGCGAAAAGTGGTTTTTCAACACTAACACAAGTGCGAAAAGTGGGTTTTTAACACTAACACAAGTGCGAAAAGTGGGTTTTCAACACTAACACAAGTGCGAAAAGTGGTTTTTCCACACTAATACAAGTGCAAAAGTGGTTTCCTGCACCAACACAAGTGCGAAAAGTGGTTTTTCAACACTATCACAAGTGCAAAAAGTGTTTTTTCCACACTAATACAAGTGCAAAAGTGGTTTCCTGCACCAACACACGTGCGAAAAGTGGTATTTCAACACTAACACAAGTGCGAAAAGTGGTTTTTCAACACTAACACAAGTGAGAAAAGTGGTTTTTCCACACTAATACAAGTGCAAAACTGGTTTCCTCCACCAACACAAGTGCGAAAAGTGGTTTTTCAACACTAACACAAGTGCGAAAAGTGGTTTTTCAACACTATCACAAGTGCAAAAAGTGTTTTTTCCACACTAATACAAGTGCAAAAGTGGTTTCCTGCACCAACACAAGTGCGAAAAGTGGTATTTCAACACTAACACAAGTGCGAAAAGTGGTTTTTCAACACTAACACAAGTGCGAAAAGTGGTTTTTCCACACTAATACAAGTGCAAAAGTGGTTTCCTGCACCAACACAAGTGCGAAAAGTGGTTTTTCAACACTAACACAAGTGCGAAAAGTGGTTTTTCCACACTAATACAAGTGCAAAAGTGGTTTCCTCCACCAACACAAGTGTGAAAAGTGGTTTTTCAACACTAACACAAGTGCGAAAAGTGGTTTTTCAACACTATCACAAGTGCACAAAGTGTTTTTTCCACACTAATACAAGTGCAAAAGTGGTTTCCTGCACCAACACAAGTGCGAAAAGTAGTCTTTCAACACTAAGACAAGTGCGAAAAGTGGTTTTTCAACACTAACACAAGTGCGAAAAGTGTTTTTTCCACACTAATATAAGTGCAAAAGTGGTTTCCTGCACCAACACAAGTGCGAAAAGTGGTTTTTCAACACTAACACAAGTGCAAAAAGTGGTATTTCAACACTAACACAAGTGCGAAAAGTGGTTTTTCAACACTAACACAAGTGCGAAAAGTGGTTTTTTCCACACTAATACAAGTGCAAAAGTGGTTTCCTGCACCAACACAAGTGCGAAAAGTGGATTTTCAACACTAACACAAGTGCGAAAATTGAGTTTTCAACACTATCACAAGTGCAAAAAGTGGTTTTTCCACACTAATACAAGTGCAAAAGTGGTTTCCTGCACCAACACAAGTGCGAAAAGTGCTTTTTCAACACTAACACAAGTGCGAAAAGTGGTTTTTCAACACTATCACAAGTGCAAAAAGTGTTTTTTCCACACTAATACAAGTGCAAAAGTGGTTTCCTGCACCAACACAAGTGCGATAAGTGGTTTTTCAACACTAACACAAGTGCGAAAAGTGGTTTTTCAACACTAACACAAGTGCGAAAAGTGGTTTTTCCACACTAATACAAGTGCAAAAGTGGTTTCCTGCACCAACACAAGTGCGAAAAGTGGTTTTTCAACACTAACACAAATGCGAAAAGTAGTTTTTCAACACTAACACAAGTGCGAAAAGTGGTTTTTCAACACTAACACAAGTGTGAAAAGTGGTTTTTCCACACTAATACAAGTGCAAAAGTGGTTTCCTCCACCAACACAAGTGCGAAAAGTGGTTTTTCAACACTAACACAAGTGCGAAAAGTGGTTTTTCAACACTATCACAAGTGCAAAAAGTGTTTTTTCCACACTAATACAAGTGCAAAAGTGGTTTCCTGCACCAACACAAGTGCGAAAAGTAGTCTTTCAACACTAAGACAAGTGCGAAAAGTGGTTTTTCAACACTAACACAAGTGCGAAAAGTGTTTTTTCCACACTAATATAAGTGCAAAAGTGGTTTCCTGCACCAACACAAGTGCGAAAAGTGGTTTTTCAACACTAACACAAGTGCGAAAAGTGGTATTTCAACACTAACACAAGTGCGAAAAGTGGTTTTTCAACACTAACACAAGTGCGAAAAGTGGTTTTTCCACACTAATACAAGTGCAAAAGTGGTTTCCTGCACCAACACAAGTGCGAAAAGTGGTTTTTCAACACTAACACAAGTGCGAAAATTGGGTTTTCAACACTATCACAAGTGCAAAAAGTGGTTTTTCCACACTAATACAAGTGCAAAAGTGGTTTCCTGCACCAACACAAGTGCGAAAAGTGCTTTTTCAACACTAACACAAGTGCAAAAAGTGGTTTTTCAACACTATCACAAGTGCAAAAAGTGTTTTTTCCACACTAATACAAGTGCAAAAGTGGTTTCCTGCACCAACACAAGTGCGAAAAGTGGTTTTTCAACACTAACACAAGTGCGAAAAGTGGTTTTTCAACACTAACACAAGTGCGAAAAGTGGTTTTTCCACACTAATACAAGTGCAAAAGTGGTTTCCTGCACCAACACAAGTGCGAAAAGTGGTTTTTCAACACTAACACAAATGCGAAAAGTAGTTTTTCAACACTAACACAAGTGCGAAAAGTGGGTTTTCAACACTATCACAAGTGCAAAAAGTGGTTTTTCAACACTAACACAAGTGCGAAACGTGGTTTTTCAACACTAACACAAGTGCGAAAAGTGGTTTTTCAATACTAACACAAGTGCGAAAAGTGGTTTTCCACACTAATACAAGTGCAAAAGTGGTTTCCTTCACCAACACAAGTGCGAAAAGTGGTTTTTCAACATTAACACAAGTGTGAAAAGTGGTTTTTCAACACTAACACAAGTGCAAAAGTGGTTTTTCGACACTAATACAAGTGCAAAAGTGGTTTCCTGCACCAACACAAGTGCGAAAAGTGGTTTTTCAACACTAACACAAGTGCGAAAAGTGGTTTTTCAACACTAACACAAGTGCAAAAGTGGTTTTTCGACACTAATACAAGTGCAAAAGTGGTTTCCTGCACCAACACAAGTGCGAAAAGTGGTTTTTCAACACTAACACAAGTGCGAAAAGTGGGTTTTCAACACTATCACAAGTGCAAAAAGTGGTTTTTCAACACTAACACAAGTGCGAAACGTGGTTTTTCAACACTAACACAAGTGCGAAAAGTGGTTTTTCAACACTAACACAAGTGCGAAAAGTGGTTTTTCAATACTAACACAAGTGCGAAAAGTGGTTTTCCACACTAATACAAGTGCAAAAGTGGTTTCCTTCACCAACACAAGTGCGAAAAGTGGTTTTTCAACATTAACACAAGTGCGAAAAGTGGTTTTTCAACACTAACACAAGTGCGAAAAGTGTTTTTTCCACACTGATACAAGTGCAAAAGTGGTTTCCTGCACCAACACAAGTGCGAAAAGTGGTTTTTCAACACTAACACAAGTGCGAAAAGTGGGTTTTTAACACTAACACAAGTGCGAAAAGTGGGTTTTCAACACTAACACAAGTGCGAAAAGTGGTTTTTCCACACTAATACAAGTGCAAAAGTGGTTTCCTGCACCAACACAAGTGCGAAAAGTGGTTTTTCAACACTATCACAAGTGCAAAAAGTGTTTTTTCCACACTAATACAAGTGCAAAAGTGGTTTCCTGCACCAACACACGTGCGAAAAGTGGTATTTCAACACTAACACAAGTGCGAAAAGTGGTTTTTCAACACTAACACAAGTGAGAAAAGTGGTTTTTCCACACTAATACAAGTGCAAAACTGGTTTCCTCCACCAACACAAGTGCGAAAAGTGGTTTTTCAACACTAACACAAGTGCGAAAAGTGGTTTTTCAACACTATCACAAGTGCAAAAAGTGTTTTTTCCACACTAATACAAGTGCAAAAGTGGTTTCCTGCACCAACACAAGTGCGAAAAGTGGTTTTTCAACACTAACACAAGTGCGAAAAGTGGTTTTTCCACACTAATGCAAGTGCAAAAGTGGTTTCCTGCACCAACACAAGTGCGAAAAGTGGTTTTTCAACACTAACACAAGTGCAAAAAGTGGTATTTCAACACTAACACAAGTGCGAAAAGTGGTTTTTCAACACTAACACAAGTGCGAAAAGTGTTTTTTCCACACTAATACAAGTGCAAAAGTGGTTTCCTGCACCAACACAAGTGCGAAAAGTGGTTTTTCAACACTAACACAAGTGCGAAAAGTGGTTTTTCAACACTAACACAAGTGCGAAAAGTGTTTTTTCCACACTAATACAAGTGCAAAAGTGGTTTCCTGCACCAACACAAGTGCGAAAAGTGGTTTTTCAACACTAACACAAGTGCGAAACGTGGTTTTTCAACACTAACACAAGTGCGAAAAGTGGTTTTTCAACACTAACACAAGTGCGAAAAGTGGTTTTTCAATACTAACACAAGTGCGAAAAGTGGTTTTCCACACTAATACAAGTGCAAAAGTGGTTTCCCTTCACCAACACAAGTGCGAAAAGTGGTTTTTCAACATTAACACAAGTGCGAAAAGTGGTTTTTCAACACTAACACAAGTGCGAAAAGTGTTTTTTCCACACTGATACAAGTGCAAAAGTGGTTTCCTGCACCAACACAAGTGCGAAAAGTGGTTTTTCAACACTAACACAAGTGCGAAAAGTGGGTTTTTAACACTAACACAAGTGCGAAAAGTGGGTTTTCAACACTAACACAAGTGCGAAAAGTGGTTTTTCCACACTAATACAAGTGCAAAAGTGGTTTCCTGCACCAACACAAGTGCGAAAAGTGGTTTTTCAACACTATCACAAGTGCAAAAAGTGTTTTTTCCACACTAATACAAGTGCAAAAGTGGTTTCCTGCACCAACACACGTGCGAAAAGTGGTATTTCAACACTAACACAAGTGCGAAAAGTGGTTTTTCAACACTAACACAAGTGAGAAAAGTGGTTTTTCCACACTAATACAAGTGCAAAACTGGTTTCCTCCAACAACACAAGTGCGAAAAGTGGTTTTTCAACACTAACACAAGTGCGAAAAGTGGTTTTTCAACACTATCACAAGTGCAAAAAGTGTTTTTTCCACACTAATACAAGTGCAAAAGTGGTTTCCTGCACCAACACAAGTGCGAAAAGTGGTTTTTCAACACTAACACAAGTGCGAAAAGTGGTTTTTCCACACTAATACAAGTGCAAAAGTGGTTTCCTGCACCAACACAAGTGCGAAAAGTGGTTTTTCAACACTAACACAAGTGCAAAAAGTGGTATTTCAACACTAACACAAGTGCGAAAAGTGGTTTTTCAACACTAACACAAGTGCGAAAAGTGTTTTTTCCACACTAATACAAGTGCAAAAGTGGTTTCCTGCACCAACACAAGTGCGAAAAGTGGTCTTTCAACACTAACACAAGTGCGAAAAGTGGTATTTCAAACCTAACACAAGTGCGAAAAGTGGTTTTTCAACACTAACACAAGTGCGAAAAGTGGTTTTTCCACACTAATACAAGTGCAAAAGTGGTTTCCTGCACCAACACAAGTGCGAAAAGTGGTTTTTCAACACTAACACAAGTGCGAAAATTGGGTTTTCAACACTATCACAAGTGCAAAAAGTGGTTTTTCCACACTAATACAAGTGCAAAAGTGGTTTCCTGCACCAACACAAGTGCGAAAAGTGCTTTTTCAACACTAACACAAGTGCAAAAAGTGGTTTTTCAACACTATCACAAGTGCAAAAAGTGTTTTTTCCACACTAATACAAGTGCAAAAGTGGTTTCCTGCACCAACACAAGTGCGAAAAGTGGTTTTTCAACACTAACACAAGTGCGAAAAGTGGTTTTTCAACACTAACACAAGTGCGAAAAGTGGTTTTCCACACTAATACAAGTGCAAAAGTGGTTTCCTGCACCAACACAAGTGCGAAAAGTGGTTTTTCAACACTAACACAAATGCGAAAAGTAGTTTTTCAACACTAACACAAGTGCGAAAAGTGGGTTTTCAACACTATCACAAGTGCAAAAAGTGGTTTTTCAACACTAACACAAGTGCGAAACGTGGTTTTTCAACACTAACACAAGTGCGAAAAGTGGTTTTTCAACACTAACACAAGTGCGAAAAGTGGTTTTTCAATACTAACACAAGTGCGAAAAGTGGTTTTCCACACTAATACAAGTGCAAAAGTGGTTTCCTTCACCAACACAAGTGCGAAAAGTGGTTTTTCAACATTAACACAAGTGCGAAAAGTGGTTTTTCAACACTAACACAAGTGCAAAAGTGGTTTTTCGACACTAATACAAGTGCAAAAGTGGTTTCCTGCACCAACACAAGTGCGAAAAGTGGTTTTTCAACACTAACACAAGTGCGAAAAGTGGTTTTTCAACACTAACACAAGTGCAAAAGTGGTTTTTCGACACTAATACAAGTGCAAAAGTGGTTTCCTGCACCAACACAAGTGCGAAAAGTGGTTTTTCAACACTACCACAAGTGCGAAAAGTGGGTTTTCAACACTATCACAAGTGCAAAAAGTGGTTTTTCAACACTAACACAAGTGCGAAACGTGGTTTTTCAACACTAACACAAGTGCGAAAAGTGGTTTTTCAACACTAACACAAGTGCGAAAAGTGGTTTTTCAATACTAACACAAGTGCGAAAAGTGGTTTTCCACACTAATACAAGTGCAAAAGTGGTTTCCTTCACCAACACAAGTGCGAAAAGTGGTTTTTCAACATTAACACAAGTGCGAAAAGTGGTTTTTCAACACTAACACAAGTGCGAAAAGTGTTTTTTCCACACTGATACAAGTGCAAAAGTGGTTTCCTGCACCAACACAAGTGCGAAAAGTGGTTTTTCAACACTAACACAAGTGCGAAAAGTGGGTTTTTAACACTAACACAAGTGCGAAAAGTGGGTTTTCAACACTAACACAAGTGCGAAAAGTGGTTTTTCCACACTAATACAAGTGCAAAAGTGGTTTCCTGCACCAACACAAGTGCGAAAAGTGGTTTTTCAACACTATCACAAGTGCAAAAAGTGTTTTTTCCACACTAATACAAGTGCAAAAGTGGTTTCCTGCACCAACACACGTGCGAAAAGTGGTATTTCAACACTAACACAAGTGCGAAAAGTGGTTTTTCAACACTAACACAAGTGAGAAAAGTGGTTTTTCCACACTAATACAAGTGCAAAACTGGTTTCCTCCAACAACACAAGTGCGAAAAGTGGTTTTTCAACACTAACACAAGTGCGAAAAGTGGTTTTTCAACACTATCACAAGTGCAAAAAGTGTTTTTTCCACACTAATACAAGTGCAAAAGTGGTTTCCTGCACCAACACAAGTGCGAAAAGTGGTTTTTCAACACTAACACAAGTGCGAAAAGTGGTTTTTCCACACTAATACAAGTGCAAAAGTGGTTTCCTGCACCAACACAAGTGCGAAAAGTGGTTTTTCAACACTAACACAAGTGCAAAAAGTGGTATTTCAACACTAACACAAGTGCGAAAAGTGGTTTTTCAACACTAACACAAGTGCGAAAAGTGTTTTTTCCACACTAATACAAGTGCAAAAGTGGTTTCCTGCACCAACACAAGTGCGAAAAGTGGTTTTTCAACACTAACACAAGTGCGAAAAGTGGTTTTTCAACACTAACACAAGTGCGAAAAGTGTTTTTTCCACACTAATACAAGTGCAAAAGTGGTTTCCTGCACCAACACAAGTGCGAAAAGTGGTTTTTCAACACTAACACAAGTGCGAAACGTGGTTTTTCAACACTAACACAAGTGCGAAAAGTGGTTTTTCAACACCAACACAAGTGCGAAAAGTGGTTTTTCAATACTAACACAAGTGCGAAAAGTGGTTTTCCACACTAATACAAGTGCAAAAGTGGTTTCCTTCACCAACACAAGTGCGAAAAGTGGTTTTTCAACATTAACACAAGTGCGAAAAGTGGTTTTTCAACACTAACACAAGTGCAAAAGTGGTTTTTCGACACTAATACAAGTGCAAAAGTGGTTTCCTGCACCAACACAAGTGCGAAAAGTGGTTTTTCAACACTAACACAAGTGCGAAAAGTGGTTTTTCAACACTATCACAAGTGCAAAAAGTGTTTTTCCACACTAATACAAGTGCAAAAGTGGTTTCCTGCACCAACACAAGTGCGAAAAGTGGTTTTTCAACACTAACACAAGTGCGAAAAGTGGTTTTTCAACACTAACACAAGTGCGAAAAGTGGTTTTTCCACACTAATACAAGTGCAAAAGTGGTTTCCTGCACCAACACAAGTGCGAAAAGTGGTTTTTCAACACTAACACAAGTGCGAAAAGTGGTTTTTCAACACTAACACAAGTGCAAAAGTGGTTTTTCGACACTAATACAAGTGCAAAAGTGGTTTCCTGCACCAACACAAGTGCGAAAAGTGGTTTTTCAACACTAACACAAGTGCGAAAAGTGGGTTTTCAACACTATCACAAGTGCAAAAAGTGGTTTTTCAACACTAACACAAGTGCGAAACGTGGTTTTTCAACACTAACACAAGTGCGAAAAGTGGTTTTTCAACACTAACACAAGTGCGAAAAGTGGTTTTTCAATACTAACACAAGTGCGAAAAGTGGTTTTCCACACTAATATAAGTGCAAAAGTGGTTTCCTTCACCAACACAAGTGCGAAAAGTGGTTTTTTCAACATTAACACAAGTGCGAAAAGTGGTTTTTCAACACTAACACAAGTGCGAAAAGTGTTTTTTCCACACTGATACAAGTGCAAAAGTGGTTTCCTGCACCAACACAAGTGCGAAAAGTGGTTTTTCAACACTAACACAAGTGCGAAAAGTGGGTTTTTAACACTAACACAAGTGCGAAAAGTGGGTTTTCAACACTAACACAAGTGCGAAAAGTGGTTTTTCCACACTAATACAAGTGCAAAAGTGGTTTCCTGCACCAACACAAGTGCGAAAAGTGGTTTTTCAACACTATCACAAGTGCAAAAAGTGTTTTTTCCACACTAATACAAGTGCAAAAGTGGTTTCCTGCACCAACACACGTGCGAAAAGTGGTATTTCAACACTAACACAAGTGCGAAAAGTGGTTTTTCAACACTAACACAAGTGAGAAAAGTGGTTTTTCCACACTAATACAAGTGCAAAACTGGTTTCCTCCACCAACACAAGTGCGAAAAGTGGTTTTTCAACACTAACACAAGTGCGAAAAGTGGTTTTTCAACACTATCACAAGTGCAAAAAGTGTTTTTTCCACACTAATACAAGTGCAAAAGTGGTTTCCTGCACCAACACAAGTGCGAAAAGTGGTTTTTCAACACTAACACAAGTGCGAAAAGCGGTTTTTCCACACTAATACAAGTGCAAAAGTGGTTTCCTGCACCAACACAAGTGCGAAAAGTGGTTTTTCAACACTAACACAAGTGCAAAAAGTGGTATTTCAACACTAACACAAGTGCGAAAAGTGGTTTTTCAACACTAACACAAGTGCGAAAAGTGTTTTTTCCACACTAATACAAGTGCAAAAGTGGTTTCCTGCACCAACACAAGTGCGAAAAGTGGTTTTTCAACACTAACACAAGTGCGAAAAGTGGTTTTTCAACACTAACACAAGTGCGAAAAGTGTTTTTTCCACACTAATACAAGTGCAAAAGTGGTTTCCTGCACCAACACAAGTGCGAAAAGTGGTTTTTCAACACTAACACAAGTGCGAAACGTGGTTTTTCAACACTAACACAAGTGCGAAAAGTGGTTTTTCAACACTAACACAAGTGCGAAAAGTGGTTTTTCAATACTAACACAAGTGCGAAAAGTGGTTTTCCACACTAATACAAGTGCAAAAGTGGTTTCCTTCACCAACACAAGTGCGAAAAGTGGTTTTTCAAAATTAACACAAGTGCGAAAAGTGGTTTTTCAACACTAACACAAGTGCAAAAGTGGTTTTTCGACACTAATACAAGTGCAAAAGTGGTTTCCTGCACCAACACAAGTGCGAAAAGTGGTTTTTCAACACTAACACAAGTGCGAAAAGTGGTTTTTCAACACTATCACAAGTGCAAAAAGTGTTTTTTCCACACTAAAACAAGTGCAAAAGTGGTTTCCTGCACCAACACAAGTGCGAAAAGTGGTTTTTCAACACTAACACAAGTGCGAAAAGTGGTTTTTCAACACTAACACAAGTGCGAAAAGTGGTTTTTCCACACTAATACAAGTGCAAAAGTGGTTTCCTGCACCAACACAAGTGCGAAAAGTGGTTTTTCAACACTAACACAAGTGCGAAAAGTGGTTTTTCCACACTAATACAAGTGCAAAAGTGGTTTCCTGCACCAACACAAGTGCGAAAAGTGGTTTTTCAACACTAACACAAATGCGAAAAGTAGTTTTTCAACACTAACACAAGTGCGAAAAGTGGTTTTTCAACACTAACACAAGTGCGAAAAGTGGTTTTTCCACACTAATACAAGTGCAAAAGTGGTTTCCTCCACCAACACAAGTGCGAAAAGTGGTTTTTCAACACTAACACAAGTGCGAAAAGTGGTTTTTCAACACTATCACAAGTGCAAAAAGTGTTTTTTCCACACTAATACAAGTGCAAAAGTGGTTTCCTGCACCAACACAAGTGCGAAAAGTAGTCTTTCAACACTAAGACAAGTGCGAAAAGTGGTTTTTCAACACTAACACAAGTGCGAAAAGTGTTTTTTCCACACTAATATAAGTGCAAAAGTGGTTTCCTGCACCAACACAAGTGCGAAAAGTGGTTTTTCAACACTAACACAAGTGCGAAAAGTGGTATTTCAACACTAACACAAGTGCGAAAAGTGGTTTTTCAACACTAACACAAGTGCGAAAAGTGGTTTTTCCACACTAATACAAGTGCAAAAGTGGTTTCCTGCACCAACACAAGTGCGAAAAGTGGTTTTTCAACACTAACACAAGTGCGAAAATTGGGTTTTCAACACTATCACAAGTGCAAAAAGTGGTTTTTCCACACTAATACAAGTGCAAAAGTGGTTTCCTGCACCAACACAAGTGCGAAAAGTGCTTTTTCAACACTAACACAAGTGCGAAAAGTGGTTTTTCAACACTATCACAAGTGCAAAAAGTGTTTTTTCCACACTAATACAAGTGCAAAAGTGGTTTCCTGCACCAACACAAGTGCGAAAAGTGGTTTTTCAACACTAACACAAGTGCGAAAAGTGGTTTTTCAACACTAACACAAGTGCGAAAAGTGGTTTTTCCACACTAATACAAGTGCAAAAGTGGTTTCCTGCACCAACACAAGTGCGAAAAGTGGTTTTTCAACACCAACACAAATGCGAAAAGTAGTTTTTCAACACTAACACAAGTGCGAAAAGTGGGTTTTCAACACTATCACAAGTGCAAAAAGTGGTTTTTCAACACTAACACAAGTGCGAAACGTGGTTTTTCAACACTAACACAAGTGCGAAAAGTGGTTTTTCAACACTAACACAAGTGCGAAAAGTGGTTTTTCAATACTAACACAAGTGCGAAAAGTGGTTTTCCACACTAATACAAGTGCAAAAGTGGTTTCCTTCACCAACACAAGTGCGAAAAGTGGTTTTTCAACATTAACACAAGTGCGAAAAGTGGTTTTTCAACACTAACACAAGTGCAAAAGTGGTTTTTCGACACTAATACAAGTGCAAAAGTGGTTTCCTGCACCAACACAAGTGCGAAAAGTGGTTTTTCAACACTAACACAAGTGCGAAAAGTGGTTTTTCAACACTAACACAAGTGCAAAAGTGGTTTTTCGACACTAATACAAGTGCAAAAGTGGTTTCCTGCACCAACACAAGTGCGAAAAGTGGTTTTTCAACACTAACACAAGTGCGAAAAGTGGGTTTTCAACACTATCACAAGTGCAAAAAGTGGTTTTTCAACACTAACACAAGTGCGAAACGTGGTTTTTCAACACTAACACAAGTGCGAAAAGTGGTTTTTCAACACTAACACAAGTGCGAAAAGTGGTTTTTCAATACTAACACAAGTGCGAAAAGTGGTTTTCCACACTAATACAAGTGCAAAAGTGGTTTCCTTCACCAACACAAGTGCGAAAAGTGGTTTTTCAACATTAACACAAGTGCGAAAAGTGGTTTTTCAACACTAACACAAGTGTGAAAAGTGTTTTTTCCACACTGATACAAGTGCAAAAGTGGTTTCCTGCACCAACACAAGTGCGAAAAGTGGTTTTTCAACACTAACACAAGTGCGAAAAGTGGGTTTTTAACACTAACACAAGTGCGAAAAGTGGGTTTTCAACACTAACACAAGTGCGAAAAGTGGTTTTTCCACACTAATACAAGTGCAAAAGTGGTTTCCTGCACCAACACAAGTGCGAAAAGTGGTTTTTCAACACTATCACAAGTGCAAAAAGTGTTTTTTCCACACTAATACAAGTGCAAAAGTGGTTTCCTGCACCAACACACGTGCGAAAAGTGGTATTTCAACACTAACACAAGTGCGAAAAGTGGTTTTTCAACACTAACACAAGTGAGAAAAGTGGTTTTTCCACACTAATACAAGTGCAAAACTGGTTTCCTCCACCAACACAAGTGCGAAAAGTGGTTTTTCAACACTAACACAAGTGCGAAAAGTGGTTTTTCAACACTATCACAAGTGCAAAAAGTGTTTTTTCCACACTAATACAAGTGCAAAAGTGGTTTCCTGCACCAACACAAGTGCGAAAAGTGGTTTTTCAACACTAACACAAGTGCGAAAAGTGGTTTTTCCACACTAATACAAGTGCAAAAGTGGTTTCCTGCACCAACACAAGTGCGAAAAGTGGTTTTTCAACACTAACACAAGTGCAAAAAGTGGTATTTCAACACTAACACAAGTGCGAAAAGTGGTTTTTCAACACTAACACAAGTGCGAAAAGTGTTTTTTCCACACTAATACAAGTGCAAAAGTGGTTTCCTGCACCAACACAAGTGTGAAAAGTGGTTTTTCAACACTAACACAAGTGCGAAAAGTGGTTTTTCAACACTAACACAAGTGCGAAAAGTGTTTTTTCCACACTAATACAAGTGCAAAAGTGGTTTCCTGCACCAACACAAGTGCGAAAAGTGGTTTTTCAACACTAACACAAGTGCGAAACGTGGTTTTTCAACACTAACACAAGTGCGAAAAGTGGTTTTTCAACACTAACACAAGTGCGAAAAGTGGTTTTTCAATACTAACACAAGTGCGAAAAGTGGTTTTCCACACTAATACAAGTGCAAAAGTGGTTTCCTTCACCAACACAAGTGCGAAAAGTGGTTTTTCAACATTAACACAAGTGCGAAAAGTGGTTTTTCAACACTAACACAAGTGCAAAAGTGGTTTTTCGACACTAATACAAGTGCAAAAGTGGTTTCCTGCACCAACACAAGTGCGAAAAGTGGTTTTTCAACACTAACACAAGTGCGAAAAGTGGTTTTTCAACACTATCACAAGTGCAAAAAGTGTTTTTTCCACACTAATACAAGTGCAAAAGTGGTTTCCTGCACCAACACAAGTGCGAAAAGTGGTTTTTCAACACTAACACAAGTGCGAAAAAGTGGTTTTTCAACACTAACACAAGTGCGAAAAGTGGTTTTTCCACACTAATACAAGTGCAAAAGTGGTTTCCTGCACCAACACAAGTGCGAAAAGTGGTTTTTCAACACTAACACAAGTGCGAAAAGTGGTTTTTCCACACTAATACAAGTGCAAAAGTGGTTTCCTCCACCAACGCAAGTGCGAAAAGTGGTTTTTCAACACTAACACAACTGCGAAAAGTGGTTTTTCAACACTATCACAAGTGCAAAAATTGTTTTTTCCACACTAATACAAGTGCAAAAGTGGTTTCCTGCACCAACACAAGTGCGAAAAGTGGTTTTTCAACACTAACACAAGTGCGAAAAGTGGTTTTTCAACACTAACACAAGTGCGAAAAGTGGTTTTTCAACACTAATACAAGTGCAAAAGTGGTTCCCTGCACCAACACAAGTGCGAAAAGTGGTTTTTCAACACTAACACAAGTGCAAAAAGTGGTTTTCCACACTAATACAAGTGCAAAAGTGGTTTCCTCCACCAACACAAGTGCGAAAAGTGGTTTTTCCACACTAATACAAGTGCAAAAGTGGTTTCCTTCACCAACACAAGTGCGAAAAGTGGTTTTTCAACACTAACACAAGTGCGAAAAGTGGTTTTTCAACACTAACACAAGTGCGAAAAGTGGTTTTTCCACACTAATACAAGTGCAAAAGTGGTTTCCTGCACCAACACAAGTGCGAAAAGTGGTTTTTCAACACTAACACAAGTGCGAAAAGTGGTTTTTCAACACTATCACAAGTGCAAAAAGGGTTTTTTCCACACTAATACAAGTGCAAAAGTGGTTTCCTGCACCAACACAAGTGCGAAAAGTGGTTTTTCAACACTAACACAAGTGCGAAAAGTGGTTTTTCAACACTAACACAAGTGCGAAAAGTGGTTTTTCCACACTAATACAAGTGCAAAAGTGGTTTCCTGCACCAACACAAGTGCGAAAAGTGGTTTTTCAACACTAACACAAGTGCGAAAAGTGGTTTTTCCACACTAATACAAGTGCAAAAGTGGTTTCCTGCACCAACACAAGTGCGAAAAGTAGTCTTTCAACACTAAGACAAGTGCGAAAAGTGGGTTTTTAACACTAACACAAGTGCGAAAAGTGGGTTTTCAACACTAACACAAGTGCGAAAAGTGGTTTTTCCACACTAATACAAGTGCAAAAGTGGTTTCCTCCACCAACACAAGTGCGAAAAGTGGTTTTTCAACACTAACACAAGTGCGAAAAGTGGTTTTTCAACACTATCACAAGTGCAAAAAGTGTTTTTTCCACACTAATACAAGTGCAAAAGTGGTTTCCTGCACCAACACAAGTGCGAAAAGTAGTCTTTCAACACTAAGACAAGTGCGAAAAGTGGTTTTTCAACACTAACACAAGTGCGAAAAGTGTTTTTTCCACACTAATATAAGTGCAAAAGTGGTTTCCTGCACCAACACAAGTGCGAAAAGTGGTTTTTCAACACTAACACAAGTGCGAAAAGTGGTATTTCAACACTAACACAAGTGCGAAAAGTGGTTTTTCAACACTAACACAAGTGCGAAAAGTGGTTTTTCCACACTAATACAAGTGCAAAAGTGGTTTCCTGCACCAACACAAGTGCGAAAAGTGGTTTTTCAACACTAACACAAGTGCGAAAAGTGGTTTTTCCACACTAATACAAGTGCAAAAGTGGTTTCCTGCACCAACACAAGTGCGAAAAGTGGTTTTTCAACACTAACACAAATGCGAAAAGTAGTTTTTCAACACTAACACAAGTGCGAAAAGTGGGTTTTCAACACTATCACAAGTGCAAAAAGTGGTTTTTCAACACTAACACAAGTGCGAAACGTGGTTTTTCAACACTAACACAAGTGCGAAAAGTGGTTTTTCAACACTAACACAAGTGCGAAAAGTGGTTTTTCAATACTAACACAAGTGCGAAAAGTGGTTTTCCACACTAATACAAGTGCGAAAAGTGGTTTTTCAATACTAACACAAGTGCGAAAAGTGGTTTTTCAACACTAACACAAGTGCGAAAAGTGGTTTTTCAATACTAACACAAGTGCGAAAAGTGGTTTTCCACACTAACACAAGTGCGAAAAGTGTTTTTTCCACACTGATACAAGTGCAAAAGTGGTTTCCTGCACCAACACAAGTGCGAAAAGTGGTTTTTCAACACTAACACAAGTGCGAAAAGTGGGTTTTTAACACTAACACAAGTGCGAAAAGTGGGTTTTCAACACTAACACAAGTGCGAAAAGTGGTTTTTCCACACTAATACAAGTGCAAAAGTGGTTTCCTGCACCAACACACGTGCGAAAAGTGGTATTTCAACACTAACACAAGTGCGAAAAGTGGTTTTTCAACACTAACACAAGTGAGAAAAGTGGTTTTTCCACACTAATACAAGTGCAAAACTGGTTTCCTCCACCAACACAAGTGCGAAAAGTGGTTTTTCAACACTAACACAAGTGCGAAAAGTGGTTTTTCAACACTATCACAAGTGCAAAAAGTGTTTTTTCCACACTAATACAAGTGCAAAAGTGGTTTCCTGCACCAACACAAGTGCGAAAAGTGGTTTTTCAACACTAACACAAGTGCGAAAAGTGGTTTTTCCACACTAATACAAGTGCAAAAGTGGTTTCCTGCACCAACACAAGTGCGAAAAGTGGTTTTTCAACACTAGCACAAGTGCAAAAAGTGGTATTTCAACACTAACACAAGTGCGAAAAGTGGTTTTTCAACACTAACACAAGTGCGAAAAGTGTTTTTTCCACACTAATACAAGTGCAAAAGTGGTTTCCTGCACCAACACAAGTGCGAAAAGTGGTTTTTCAACACTAACACAAGTGCGAAAAGTGGTTTTTCAACACTAACACAAGTGCGAAAAGTGTTTTTTCCACACTAATACAAGTGCAAAAGTGGTTTCCTGCACCAACACAAGTGCGAAAAGTGGTTTTTCAACACTAACACAAGTGCGAAACGTGGTTTTTCAACACTAACACAAGTGCGAAAAGTGGTTTTTCAACACTAACACAAGTGCGAAAAGTGGTTTTTCAATACTAACACAAGTGCGAAAAGTGGTTTTCCACACTAATACAAGTGCAAAAGTGGTTTCCTTCACCAACACAAGTGCGAAAAGTGGTTTTTCAACATTAACACAAGTGCGAAAAGTGGTTTTTCAACACTAACACAAGTGCAAAAGTGGTTTTTCGACACTAATACAAGTGCAAAAGTGGTTTCCTGCACCAACACAAGTGCGAAAAGTGGTTTTTCAACACTAACACAAGTGCGAAAAGTGGTTTTTCAACACTATCACAAGTGCAAAAAGTGTTTTTTCCACACTAATACAAGTGCAAAAGTGGTTTCCTGCACCAACACAAGTGCGAAAAGTGGTTTTTCAACACTAACACAAGTGCGAAAAGTGGTTTTTCAACACTAACACAAGTGCGAAAAGTGGTTTTTCCACACTAATACAAGTGCAAAAGTGGTTTCCTGCACCAACACAAGTGCGAAAAGTGGTTTTTCAACACTAACACAAGTGCGAAAAGTGGTTTTTCCACACTAATACAAGTGCAAAAGTGGTTTCCTGCACCAACACAAGTGCGAAAAGTGGTTTTTCAACACTAACACAAATGCGAAAAGTAGTTTTTCAACACTAACACAAGTGCGAAAAGTGGTTTTTCAACACTAACACAAGTGCGAAAAGTGGTTTTTCCACACTAATACAAGTGCAAAAGTGGTTTCCTCCACCAACACAAGTGCGAAAAGTGGTTTTTCAACACTAACACAAGTGCGAAAAGTGGTTTTTCAACACTATCACAAGTGCAAAAAGTGTTTTTTCCACACTAATACAAGTGCAAAAGTGATTTCCTGCACCAACACAAGTGCGAAAAGTAGTCTTTCAACACTAAGACAAGTGCGAAAAGTGGTTTTTCAACACTAACACAAGTGCGAAAAGTGTTTTTTCCACACTAATATAAGTGCAAAAGTGGTTTCCTGCACCAACACAAGTGCGAAAAGTGGTTTTTCAACACTAACACAAGTGCGAAAAGTGGTATTTCAACACTAACACAAGTGCGAAAAGTGGTTTTTCAACACTAACACAAGTGCGAAAAGTGGTTTTTCCACACTAATACAAGTGCAAAAGTGGTTTCCTGCACCAACACAAGTGCGAAAAGTGGTTTTTCAACACTAACACAAGTGCGAAAATTGGGTTTTCAACACTATCACAAGTGCAAAAAGTGGTTTTTCCACACTAATACAAGTGCAAAAGTGGTTTCCTGCACCAACACAAGTGCGAAAAGTGCTTTTTCAACACTAACACAAGTGCAAAAAGTGGTTTTTCAACACTATCACAAGTGCAAAAAGTGTTTTTTCCACACTAATACAAGTGCAAAAGTGGTTTCCTGCACCAACACAAGTGCGAAATGTGGTTTTTCAACACTAACACAAGTGCGAAAAGTGGTTTTTCAACACTAACACAAGTGCGAAAAGTGGTTTTTCCACACTAATACAAGTGCAAAAGTGGTTTCCTGCACCAACACAAGTGCGAAAAGTGGTTTTTCAACACTAACACAAATGCGAAAAGTAGTTTTTCAACACTAACACAAGTGCGAAAAGTGGGTTTTCAACACTATCACAAGTGCAAAAAGTGGTTTTTCAACACTAACACAAGTGCGAAACGTGGTTTTTCAACACTAACACAAGTGCGAAAAGTGGTTTTTCAACACTAACACAAGTGCGAAAAGTGGTTTTTCAATACTAACACAAGTGCGAAAAGTGGTTTTCCACACTAATACAAGTGCAAAAGTGGTTTCCTTCACCAACACAAGTGCGAAAAGTGGTTTTTCAACATTAACACAAGTGCGAAAAGTGGTTTTTCAACACTAACACAAGTGCAAAAGTGGTTTTTCGACACTAATACAAGTGCAAAAGTGGTTTCCTTCACCAACACAAGTGCGAAAAGTGGTTTTTCAACACTAACACAAGTGTGAAAAGTGGTTTTTCAACACTAACACAAGTGCAAAAGTGGTTTTTCGACACTAATACAAGTGCAAAAGTGGTTTCCTGCACCAACACAAGTGCGAAAAGTGGTTTTTCAACACTAACACAAGTGTGAAAAGTGGGTTTTCAACACTATCACAAGTGCAAAAAGTGGTTTTTCAACACTAACACAAGTGCGAAACGTGGTTTTTCAACACTAACACAAGTGCGAAAAGTGGTTTTTCAACACTAACACAAGTGCGAAAAGTGGTTTTTCAATACTAACACAAGTGCGAAAAGTGGTTTTCCACACTAATACAAGTGCAAAAGTGGTTTCCTTCACCAACACAAGTGCGAAAAGTGGTTTTTCAACATTAACACAAGTGCGAAAAGTGGTTTTTCAACACTAACACAAGTGCGAAAAGTGTTTTTTCCACACTGATACAAGTGCAAAAGTGGTTTCCTGCACCAACACAAGTGCGAAAAGTGGTTTTTCAACACTAACACAAGTGCGAAAAGTGGGTTTTTAACACTAACACAAGTGCGAAAAGTGGGTTTTCAACACTAACACAAGTGCGAAAAGTGGTTTTTCCACACTAATACAAGTGCAAAAGTGGTTTCCTGCACCAACACAAGTGCGAAAAGTGGTTTTTCAACACTATCACAAGTGCAAAAAGTGTTTTTTCCACACTAATACATGTGCAAAAGTGGTTTCCTGCACCAACACACGTGCGAAAAGTGGTATTTCAACACTAACACAAGTGCGAAAAGTGGTTTTTCAACACTAACACAAGTGAGAAAAGTGGTTTTTCCACACTAATACAAGTGCAAAACTGGTTTCCTCCACCAACACAAGTGCGAAAAGTGGTTTTTCAACACTAACACAAGTGCGAAAAGTGGTTTTTCAACACTATCACAAGTGCAAAAAGTGTTTTTTCCACACTAATACAAGTGCAAAAGTGGTTTCCTGCACCAACACAAGTGCGAAAAGTGGTTTTTCAACACTAACACAAGTGCGAAAAGTGGTTTTTCCACACTAATACAAGTGCAAAAGTGGTTTCCTGCACCAACACAAGTGCGAAAAGTGGTTTTTCAACACTAACACAAGTGCAAAAAGTGGTATTTCAACACTAACACAAGTGCGAAAAGTGGTTTTTCAACACTAACACAAGTGCGAAAAGTGTTTTTTCCACACTAATACAAGTGCAAAAGTGGTTTCCTGCACCAACACAAGTGCGAAAAGTGGTTTTTCCACACTAATACAAGTGCAAAAGTGGTTTCCTGCACCAACACAAGTGCGAAAAGTGGTTTTTCAACACTATCACAAGTGCAAAAAGTGTTTTTTCCACACTAATACATGTGCAAAAGTGGTTTCCTGCACCAACACACGTGCGAAAAGTGGTATTTCAACACTAACACAAGTGCGAAAAGTGGTTTTTCAACACTAACACAAGTGAGAAAAGTGGTTTTTCCACACTAATACAAGTGCAAAACTGGTTTCCTCCACCAACACAAGTGCGAAAAGTGGTTTTTCAACACTAACACAAGTGCGAAAAGTGGTTTTTCAACACTATCACAAGTGCAAAAAGTGTTTTTTCCACACTAATACAAGTGCAAAAGTGGTTTCCTGCACCAACACAAGTGCGAAAAGTGGTTTTTCAACACTAACACAAGTGCGAAAAGTGGTTTTTCCACACTAATACAAGTGCAAAAGTGGTTTCCTGCACCAACACAAGTGCGAAAAGTGGTTTTTCAACACTAACACAAGTGCAAAAAGTGGTATTTCAACACTAACACAAGTGCGAAAAGTGGTTTTTCAACACTAACACAAGTGCGAAAAGTGTTTTTTCCACACTAATACAAGTGCAAAAGTGGTTTCCTGCACCAACACAAGTGTGAAAAGTGGTTTTTCAACACTAACACAAGTGCGAAAAGTGGTTTTTCAACACTAACACAAGTGCGAAAAGTGTTTTTTCCACACTAATACAAGTGCAAAAGTGGTTTTTCAACACTAACACAAGTGCGAAAAGTGCTTTTTCAACACTAACACAAGTGCAAAAAGTGGTTTTTCAACACTATCACAAGTGCAAAAAGTGTTTTTTCCACACTAATACAAGTGCAAAAGTGGTTTCCTGCACCAACACAAGTGCGAAAAGTGGTTTTTCAACACTAACACAAGTGCGAAAAGTGGTTTTTCAACACTAACACAAGTGCGAAAAGTGGTTTTTCCACACTAATACAAGTGCAAAAGTGGTTTCCTGCACCAACACAAGTGCGAAAAGTGGTTTTTCAACACTAACACAAGTGCGAAAAGTGGGTTTTCAACACTATCACAAGTGCAAAAAGTGGTTTTTCAACACTAACACAAGTGCGAAACGTGGTTTTTCAACACTAACACAAGTGCGAAAAGTGGTTTTTCAACACTAACACAAGTGCGAAAAGTGGTTTTTCAATACTAACACAAGTGCGAAAAGTGGTTTTCCACACTAATACAAGTGCAAAAGTGGTTTCCTTCACCAACACAAGTGCGAAAAGTGGTTTTTCAACATTAACACAAGTGCGAAAAGTGGTTTTTCAACACTAACACAAGTGCAAAAGTGGTTTTTCGACACTAATACAAGTGCAAAAGTGGTTTCCTGCACCAACACAAGTGCGAAAAGTGGTTTTTCAACACTAACACAAGTGCGAAAAGTGGTTTTTCAACACTAACACAAGTGCAAAAGTGGTTTTTCGACACTAATACAAGTGCAAAAGTGGTTTCCTGCACCAACACAAGTGCGAAAAGTGGTTTTTCAACACTACCACAAGTGCGAAAAGTGGGTTTTCAACACTATCACAAGTGCAAAAAGTGGTTTTTCAACACTAACACAAGTGCGAAACGTGGTTTTTCAACACTAACACAAGTGCGAAAAGTGGTTTTTCAACACTAACACAAGTGCGAAAAGTGGTTTTTCAATACTAACACAAGTGCGAAAAGTGGTTTTCCACACTAATACAAGTGCAAAAGTGGTTTCCTTCACCAACACAAGTGCGAAAAGTGGTTTTTCAACATTAACACAAGTGCGAAAAGTGGTTTTTCAACACTAACACAAGTGCGAAAAGTGTTTTTTCCACACTGATACAAGTGCAAAAGTGGTTTCCTGCACCAACACAAGTGCGAAAAGTGGTTTTTCAACACTAACACAAGTGCGAAAAGTGGGTTTTTAACACTAACACAAGTGCGAAAAGTGGGTTTTCAACACTAACACAAGTGAGAAAAGTGGTTTTTCCACACTAATACAAGTGCAAAACTGGTTTCCTCCACCAACACAAGTGCGAAAAGTGGTTTTTCAACACTAACACAAGTGCGAAAAGTGGTTTTTCAACACTATCACAAGTGCAAAAAGTGTTTTTTCCACACTAATACAAGTGCAAAAGTGGTTTCCTGCACCAACACAAGTGCGAAAAGTGGTTTTTCAACACTAACACAAGTGCGAAAAGTGGTTTTTCCACACTAATACAAGTGCAAAAGTGGTTTCCTGCACCAACACAAGTGCGAAAAGTGGTTTTTCAACACTAACACAAGTGCAAAAAGTGGTATTTCAACACTAACACAAGTGCGAAAAGTGGTTTTTCAACACTAACACAAGTGCGAAAAGTGTTTTTTCCACACTAATACAAGTGCAAAAGTGGTTTCCTGCACCAACACAAGTGCGAAAAGTGGTTTTTCAACACTAACACAAGTGCGAAAAGTGGTTTTTCAATACTAACACAAGTGCGAAAAGTGGTTTTCCACACTAATACAAGTGCAAAAGTGGTTTCCTTCACCAACACAAGTGCGAAAAGTGGTTTTTCAACATTAACACAAGTGCGAAAAGTGGTTTTTCAACACTAACACAAGTGCGAAAAGTGTTTTTTCCACACTGATACAAGTGCAAAAGTGGTTTCCTGCACCAACACAAGTGCGAAAAGTGGTTTTTCAACACTAACACAAGTGCGAAAAGTGGGTTTTTAACACTAACACAAGTGCGAAAAGTGGGTTTTCAACACTAACACAAGTGCGAAAAGTGGTTTTTCCACACTAATACAAGTGCAAAAGTGGTTTCCTGCACCAACACAAGTGCGAAAAGTGGTTTTTCAACACTATCACAAGTGCAAAAAGTGTTTTTTCCACACTAATACATGTGCAAAAGTGGTTTCCTGCACCAACACACGTGCGAAAAGTGGTATTTCAACACTAACACAAGTGCGAAAAGTGGTTTTTCAACACTAACACAAGTGAGAAAAGTGGTTTTTCCACACTAATACAAGTGCAAAACTGGTTTCCTCCACCAACACAAGTGCGAAAAGTGGTTTTTCAACACTAACACAAGTGCGAAAAGTGGTTTTTCAACACTATCACAAGTGCAAAAAGTGTTTTTTCCACACTAATACAAGTGCAAAAGTGGTTTCCTGCACCAACACAAGTGCGAAAAGTGGTTTTTCAACACTAACACAAGTGCGAAAAGTGGTTTTTCCACACTAATACAAGTGCAAAAGTGGTTTCCTGCACCAACACAAGTGCGAAAAGTGGTTTTTCAACACTAACACAAGTGCAAAAAGTGGTATTTCAACACTAACACAAGTGCGAAAAGTGGTTTTTCAACACTAACACAAGTGCGAAAAGTGTTTTTTCCACACTAATACAAGTGCAAAAGTGGTTTCCTGCACCAACACAAGTGCGAAAAGTGGTTTTTCCACACTAATACAAGTGCAAAAGTGGTTTCCTGCACCAACACAAGTGCGAAAAGTGGTTTTTCAACACTATCACAAGTGCAAAAAGTGTTTTTTCCACACTAATACATGTGCAAAAGTGGTTTCCTGCACCAACACACGTGCGAAAAGTGGTATTTCAACACTAACACAAGTGCGAAAAGTGGTTTTTCAACACTAACACAAGTGAGAAAAGTGGTTTTTCCACACTAATACAAGTGCAAAACTGGTTTCCTCCACCAACACAAGTGCGAAAAGTGGTTTTTCAACACTAACACAAGTGCGAAAAGTGGTTTTTCAACACTATCACAAGTGCAAAAAGTGTTTTTTCCACACTAATACAAGTGCAAAAGTGGTTTCCTGCACCAACACAAGTGCGAAAAGTGGTTTTTCAACACTAACACAAGTGCGAAAAGTGGTTTTTCCACACTAATACAAGTGCAAAAGTGGTTTCCTGCACCAACACAAGTGCGAAAAGTGGTTTTTCAACACTAACACAAGTGCAAAAAGTGGTATTTCAACACTAACACAAGTGCGAAAAGTGGTTTTTCAACACTAACACAAGTGCGAAAAGTGTTTTTTCCACACTAATACAAGTGCAAAAGTGGTTTCCTGCACCAACACAAGTGTGAAAAGTGGTTTTTCAACACTAACACAAGTGCGAAAAGTGGTTTTTCAACACTAACACAAGTGCGAAAAGTGTTTTTTCCACACTAATACAAGTGCAAAAGTGGTTTCCTGCACCAACACAAGTGCGAAAAGTGCTTTTTCAACACTAACACAAGTGCAAAAAGTGGTTTTTCAACACTATCACAAGTGCAAAAAGTGTTTTTTCCACACTAATACAAGTGCAAAAGTGGTTTCCTGCACCAACACAAGTGCGAAAAGTGGTTTTTCAACACTAACACAAGTGCGAAAAGTGGTTTTTCAACACTAACACAAGTGCGAAAAGTGGTTTTTCCACACTAATACAAGTGCAAAAGTGGTTTCCTGCACCAACACAAGTGCGAAAAGTGGTTTTTCAACACTAATACAAATGCGAAAAGTAGTTTTTCAACACTAACACAAGTGCGAAAAGTGGGTTTTCAACACTATCACAAGTGCAAAAAGTGGTTTTTCAACACTAACACAAGTGCGAAACGTGGTTTTTCAACACTAACACAAGTGCGAAAAGTGGTTTTTCAACACTAACACAAGTGCGAAAAGTGGTTTTTCAATACTAACACAAGTGCGAAAAGTGGTTTTCCACACTAATACAAGTGCAAAAGTGGTTTCCTTCACCAACACAAGTGCGAAAAGTGGTTTTTCAACATTAACACAAGTGCGAAAAGTGGTTTTTCAACACTAACACAAGTGCAAAAGTGGTTTTTCGACACTAATACAAGTGCAAAAGTGGTTTCCTGCACCAACACAAGTGCGAAAAGTGGTTTTTCAACACTAACACAAGTGCGAAAAGTGGTTTTTCAACACTAACACAAGTGCAAAAGTGGTTTTTCGACACTAATACAAGTGCAAAAGTGGTTTCCTGCACCAACACAAGTGCGAAAAGTGGTTTTTCAACACTACCACAAGTGCGAAAAGTGGGTTTTCAACACTATCACAAGTGCAAAAAGTGGTTTTTCAACACTAACACAAGTGCGAAACGTGGTTTTTCAACACTAACACAAGTGCGAAAAGTGGTTTTTCAACACTAACACAAGTGCGAAAAGTGGTTTTTCAATACTAACACAAGTGCGAAAAGTGGTTTTCCACACTAATACAAGTGCAAAAGTGGTTTCCTTCACCAACACAAGTGCGAAAAGTGGTTTTTCAACATTAACACAAGTGCGAAAAGTGGTTTTTCAACACTAACACAAGTGCGAAAAGTGTTTTTTCCACACTGATACAAGTGCAAAAGTGGTTTCCTGCACCAACACAAGTGCGAAAAGTGGTTTTTCAACACTAACACAAGTGCGAAAAGTGGGTTTTTAACACTAACACAAGTGCGAAAAGTGGGTTTTCAACACTAACACAAGTGAGAAAAGTGGTTTTTCCACACTAATACAAGTGCAAAACTGGTTTCCTCCACCAACACAAGTGCGAAAAGTGGTTTTTCAACACTAACACAAGTGCGAAAAGTGGTTTTTCAACACTATCACAAGTGCAAAAAGTGTTTTTTCCACACTAATACAAGTGCAAAAGTGGTTTCCTGCACCAACACAAGTGCGAAAAGTGGTTTTTCAACACTAACACAAGTGCGAAAAGTGGTTTTTCCACACTAATACAAGTGCAAAAGTGGTTTCCTGCACCAACACAAGTGCGAAAAGTGGTTTTTCAACACTAACACAAGTGCAAAAAGTGGTATTTCAACACTAACACAAGTGCGAAAAGTGGTTTTTCAACACTAACACAAGTGCGAAAAGTGTTTTTTCCACACTAATACAAGTGCAAAAGTGGTTTCCTGCACCAACACAAGTGCGAAAAGTGGTTTTTCAACACTAACACAAGTGCGAAAAGTGGTTTTTCAACACTAACACAAGTGCGAAAAGTGTTTTTTCCACACTAATACAAGTGCAAAAGTGGTTTCCTGCACCAACACAAGTGCGAAAAGTGGTTTTTCAACACTAACACAAGTGCGAAACGTGGTTTTTCAACACTAACACAAGTGCGAAAAGTGGTTTTTCAACACTAACACAAGTGCAAAAGTGGTTTTTCGACACTAATACAAGTGCAAAAGTGGTTTCCTGCACCAACACAAGTGCGAAAAGTGGTTTTTCAACACTAACACAAGTGCGAAAAGTGGTTTTTCAACACTAACACAAGTGCAAAAGTGGTTTTTCGACACTAATACAAGTGCAAAAGTGGTTTCCTGCACCAACACAAGTGCGAAAAGTGGTTTTTCAACACTACCACAAGTGCGAAAAGTGGGTTTTCAACACTATCACAAGTGCAAAAAGTGGTTTTTCAACACTAACACAAGTGCGAAACGTGGTTTTTCAACACTAACACAAGTGCGAAAAGTGGTTTTTCAACACTAACACAAGTGCGAAAAGTGGTTTTTCAATACTAACACAAGTGCGAAAAGTGGTTTTCCACACTAATACAAGTGCAAAAGTGGTTTCCTTCACCAACACAAGTGCGAAAAGTGGTTTTTCAACATTAACACAAGTGCGAAAAGTGGTTTTTCAACACTAACACAAGTGCGAAAAGTGTTTTTTCCACACTGATACAAGTGCAAAAGTGGTTTCCTGCACCAACACAAGTGCGAAAAGTGGTTTTTCAACACTAACACAAGTGCGAAAAGTGGGTTTTTAACACTAACACAAGTGCGAAAAGTGGGTTTTCAACACTAACACAAGTGAGAAAAGTGGTTTTTCCACACTAATACAAGTGCAAAACTGGTTTCCTCCACCAACACAAGTGCGAAAAGTGGTTTTTCAACACTAACACAAGTGCGAAAAGTGGTTTTTCAACACTATCACAAGTGCAAAAAGTGTTTTTTCCACACTAATACAAGTGCAAAAGTGGTTTCCTGCACCAACACAAGTGCGAAAAGTGGTTTTTCAACACTAACACAAGTGCGAAAAGTGGTTTTTCCACACTAATACAAGTGCAAAAGTGGTTTCCTGCACCAACACAAGTGCGAAAAGTGGTTTTTCAACACTAACACAAGTGCAAAAAGTGGTATTTCAACACTAACACAAGTGCGAAAAGTGGTTTTTCAACACTAACACAAGTGCGAAAAGTGTTTTTTCCACACTAATACAAGTGCAAAAGTGGTTTCCTGCACCAACACAAGTGCGAAAAGTGGTTTTTCAACACTAACACAAGTGCGAAAAGTGGTTTTTCAACACTAACACAAGTGCGAAAAGTGTTTTTTCCACACTAATACAAGTGCAAAAGTGGTTTCCTGCACCAACACAAGTGCGAAAAGTGGTTTTTCAACACTAACACAAGTGCGAAACGTGGTTTTTCAACACTAACACAAGTGCGAAAAGTGGTTTTTCAACACTAACACAAGTGCGAAAAGTGGTTTTTCAATACTAACACAAGTGCGAAAAGTGGTTTTCCACACTAATACAAGTGCAAAAGTGGTTTCCTTCACCAACACAAGTGCGAAAAGTGGTTTTTCAACATTAACACAAGTGCGAAAAGTGGTTTTTCAACACTAACACAAGTGCAAAAGTGGTTTTTCGACACTAATACAAGTGCCAAAGTGGTTTCCTGCACCAACACAAGTGCGAAAAGTGGTTTTTCAACACTAACACAAGTGCGAAAAGTGGTTTTTCAACACTATCACAAGTGCAAAAAGTGTTTTTTCCACACTAATACAAGTGCAAAAGTGGTTTCCTGCACCAACACAAGTGCGAAAAGTGGTTTTTCAACACTAACACAAGTGCGAAAAGTGGTTTTTCAACACTAACACAAGTGCGAAAAGTGGTTTTTCCACACTAATACAAGTGCAAAAGTGGTTTCCTGCACCAACACAAGTGCGAAAAGTGGTTTTTCAACACTAACACAAGTGCGAAAAGTGGTTTTTCAACACTAACACAAGTGCAAAAGTGGTTTTTCGACACTAATACAAGTGCAAAAGTGGTTTCCTGCACCAACACAAGTGCGAAAAGTGGTTTTTCAACACTAACACAAGTGCGAAAAGTGGGTTTTCAACACTATCACAAGTGCAAAAAGTGGTTTTTCAACACTAACACAAGTGCGAAACGTGATTTTTCAACACTAACACAAGTGCGAAAAGTGGTTTTTCAACACTAACACAAGTGCGAAAAGTGGTTTTTCAATACTAACACAAGTGCGAAAAGTGGTTTTCCACACTAATATAAGTGCAAAAGTGGTTTCCTTCACCAACACAAGTGCGAAAAGTGGTTTTTCAACATTAACACAAGTGCGAAAAGTGGTTTTTCAACACTAACACAAGTGCGAAAAGTGTTTTTTCCACACTGATACAAGTGCAAAAGTGGTTTCCTGCACCAACACAAGTGCGAAAAGTGGTTTTTCAACACTAACACAAGTGCGAAAAGTGGGTTTTTAACACTAACACAAGTGCGAAAAGTGGGTTTTCAACACTAACACAAGTGCGAAAAGTGGTTTTTCCACACTAATACAAGTGCAAAAGTGGTTTCCTGCACCAACACAAGTGCGAAAAGTGGTTTTTCAACACTATCACAAGTGCAAAAAGTGTTTTTTCCACACTAATACAAGTGCAAAAGTGGTTTCCTGCACCAACACACGTGCGAAAAGTGGTATTTCAACACTAACACAAGTGCGAAAAGTGGTTTTTCAACACTAACACAAGTGAGAAAAGTGGTTTTTCCACACTAATACAAGTGCAAAACTGGTTTCCTCCACCAACACAAGTGCGAAAAGTGGTTTTTCAACACTAACACAAGTGCGAAAAGTGGTTTTTCAACACTATCACAAGTGCAAAAAGTGTTTTTTCCACACTAATACAAGTGCAAAAGTGGTTTCCTGCACCAACACAAGTGCGAAAAGTGGTTTTTCAACACTAACACAAGTGCGAAAAGTGGTTTTTCCACACTAATACAAGTGCAAAAGTGGTTTCCTGCACCAACACAAGTGCGAAAAGTGGTTTTTCAACACTAACACAAGTGCAAAAAGTGGTATTTCAACACTAACACAAGTGCGAAAAGTGGTTTTTCAACACTAACACAAGTGCGAAAAGTGTTTTTTCCACACTAATACAAGTGCAAAAGTGGTTTCCTGCACCAACACAAGTGCGAAAAGTGGTTTTTCAACACTAACACAAGTGCGAAAAGTGGTTTTTCAACACTAACACAAGTGCGAAAAGTGTTTTTTCCACACTAATACAAGTGCAAAAGTGGTTTCCTGCACCAACACAAGTGCGAAAAGTGGTTTTTCAACACTAACACAAGTGCGAAACGTGGTTTTTCAACACTAACACAAGTGCGAAAAGTGGTTTTTCAACACTAACACAAGTGCGAAAAGTGGTTTTTCAATACTAACACAAGTGCGAAAAGTGGTTTTCCACACTAATACAAGTGCAAAAGTGGTTTCCTTCACCAACACAAGTGCGAAAAGTGGTTTTTCAACATTAACACAAGTGCGAAAAGTGGTTTTTCAACACTAACACAAGTGCAAAAGTGGTTTTTCGACACTAATACAAGTGCAAAAGTGGTTTCCTGCACCAACACAAGTGCGAAAAGTGGTTTTTCAACACTAACACAAGTGCGAAAAGTGGTTTTTCAACACTATCACAAGTGCAAAAAGTGTTTTTTCCACACTAAAACAAGTGCAAAAGTGGTTTCCTGCACCAACACAAGTGCGAAAAGTGGTTTTTCAACACTAACACAAGTGCAAAAAGTGGTATTTCAACACTAACACAAGTGCGAAAAGTGGTTTTTCAACACTAACACAAGTGCGAAAAGTGTTTTTTCCACACTAATACAAGTGCAAAAGTGGTTTCCTGCACCAACACAAGTGCGAAAAGTGGTTTTTCAACACTAACACAAGTGCGAAAAGTGGTTTTTCAACACTAACACAAGTGCGAAAAGTGTTTTTTCCACACTAATACAAGTGCAAAAGTGGTTTCCTGCACCAACACAAGTGCGAAAAGTGGTTTTTCAACACTAACACAAGTGCGAAACGTGGTTTTTCAACACTAACACAAGTGCGAAAAGTGGTTTTTCAACACTAACACAAGTGCGAAAAGTGGTTTTTCAATACTAACACAAGTGCGAAAAGTGGTTTTCCACACTAATACAAGTGCAAAAGTGGTTTCCTTCACCAACACAAGTGCGAAAAGTGGTTTTTCAACATTAACACAAGTGCGAAAAGTGGTTTTTCAACACTAACACAAGTGCAAAAGTGGTTTTTCGACACTAATACAAGTGCCAAAGTGGTTTCCTGCACCAACACAAGTGCGAAAAGTGGTTTTTCAACACTAACACAAGTGCGAAAAGTGGTTTTTCAACACTATCACAAGTGCAAAAAGTGTTTTTTCCACACTAATACAAGTGCAAAAGTGGTTTCCTGCACCAACACAAGTGCGAAAAGTGGTTTTTCAACACTAACACAAGTGCGAAAAGTGGTTTTTCAACACTAACACAAGTGCGAAAAGTGGTTTTTCCACACTAATACAAGTGCAAAAGTGGTTTCCTGCACCAACACAAGTGCGAAAAGTGGTTTTTCAACACTAACACAAGTGCGAAAAGTGGTTTTTCAACACTAACACAAGTGCAAAAGTGGTTTTTCGACACTAATACAAGTGCAAAAGTGGTTTCCTGCACCAACACAAGTGCGAAAAGTGGTTTTTCAACACTAACACAAGTGCGAAAAGTGGGTTTTCAACACTATCACAAGTGCAAAAAGTGGTTTTTCAACACTAACACAAGTGCGAAACGTGATTTTTCAACACTAACACAAGTGCGAAAAGTGGTTTTTCAACACTAACACAAGTGCGAAAAGTGGTTTTTCAATACTAACACAAGTGCGAAAAGTGGTTTTCCACACTAATATAAGTGCAAAAGTGGTTTCCTTCACCAACACAAGTGCGAAAAGTGGTTTTTCAACATTAACACAAGTGCGAAAAGTGGTTTTTCAACACTAACACAAGTGCGAAAAGTGTTTTTTCCACACTGATACAAGTGCAAAAGTGGTTTCCTGCACCAACACAAGTGCGAAAAGTGGTTTTTCAACACTAACACAAGTGCGAAAAGTGGGTTTTTAACACTAACACAAGTGCGAAAAGTGGGTTTTCAACACTAACACAAGTGCGAAAAGTGGTTTTTCCACACTAATACAAGTGCAAAAGTGGTTTCCTGCACCAACACAAGTGCGAAAAGTGGTTTTTCAACACTATCACAAGTGCAAAAAGTGTTTTTTCCACACTAATACAAGTGCAAAAGTGGTTTCCTGCACCAACACACGTGCGAAAAGTGGTATTTCAACACTAACACAAGTGCGAAAAGTGGTTTTTCAACACTAACACAAGTGAGAAAAGTGGTTTTTCCACACTAATACAAGTGCAAAACTGGTTTCCTCCACCAACACAAGTGCGAAAAGTGGTTTTTCAACACTAACACAAGTGCGAAAAGTGGTTTTTCAACACTATCACAAGTGCAAAAAGTGTTTTTTCCACACTAATACAAGTGCAAAAGTGGTTTCCTGCACCAACACAAGTGCGAAAAGTGGTTTTTCAACACTAACACAAGTGCGAAAAGTGGTTTTTCCACACTAATACAAGTGCAAAAGTGGTTTCCTGCACCAACACAAGTGCGAAAAGTGGTTTTTCAACACTAACACAAGTGCAAAAAGTGGTATTTCAACACTAACACAAGTGCGAAAAGTGGTTTTTCAACACTAACACAAGTGCGAAAAGTGTTTTTTCCACACTAATACAAGTGCAAAAGTGGTTTCCTGCACCAACACAAGTGCGAAAAGTGGTTTTTCAACACTAACACAAGTGCGAAAAGTGGTTTTTCAACACTAACACAAGTGCGAAAAGTGTTTTTTCCACACTAATACAAGTGCAAAAGTGGTTTCCTGCACCAACACAAGTGCGAAAAGTGGTTTTTCAACACTAACACAAGTGCGAAACGTGGTTTTTCAACACTAACACAAGTGCGAAAAGTGGTTTTTCAACACTAACACAAGTGCGAAAAGTGGTTTTTCAATACTAACACAAGTGCGAAAAGTGGTTTTCCACACTAATACAAGTGCAAAAGTGGTTTCCTTCACCAACACAAGTGCGAAAAGTGGTTTTTCAACATTAACACAAGTGCGAAAAGTGGTTTTTCAACACTAACACAAGTGCAAAAGTGGTTTTTCGACACTAATACAAGTGCAAAAGTGGTTTCCTGCACCAACACAAGTGCGAAAAGTGGTTTTTCAACACTAACACAAGTGCGAAAAGTGGTTTTTCAACACTATCACAAGTGCAAAAAGTGTTTTTTCCACACTAAAACAAGTGCAAAAGTGGTTTCCTGCACCAACACAAGTGCGAAAAGTGGTTTTTCAACACTAACACAAGTGCGAAAAGTGGTTTTTCAACACTAACACAAGTGCGAAAAGTGGTTTTTCCACACTAATACAAGTGCAAAAGTGGTTTCCTGCACCAACACAAGTGCGAAAAGTGGTTTTTCAACACTAACACAAGTGCGAAAAGTGGTTTTTCCACACTAATACAAGTGCAAAAGTGGTTTCCTGCACCAACACAAGTGCGAAAAGTGGTTTTTCAACACTAACACAAATGCGAAAAGTAGTTTTTCAACACTAACACAAGTGCGAAAAGTGGTTTTTCAACACTAACACAAGTGCGAAAAGTGGTTTTTCCACACTAATACAAGTGCAAAAGTGGTTTCCTCCACCAACACAAGTGCGAAAAGTGGTTTTTCAACACTAACACAAGTGCGAAAAGTGGTTTTTCAACACTATCACAAGTGCAAAAAGTGTTTTTTCCACACTAATACAAGTGCAAAAGTGGTTTCCTGCACCAACACAAGTGCGAAAAGTAGTCTTTCAACACTAAGACAAGTGCGAAAAGTGGTTTTTCAA
Source organism: Myxine glutinosa (assembly GCF_964187855.1). NCBI lineage: Eukaryota > Metazoa > Chordata > Myxini > Myxiniformes > Myxinidae > Myxine > Myxine glutinosa. The sequence continues at coordinate 85,700 of NW_027617474.1, forward strand.
CACTAACACAAGTGCGAAAAGTGTTTTTTCCACACTAATATAAGTGCAAAAGTGGTTTCCTGCACCAACACAAGTGCGAAAAGTGGTTTTTCAACACTAACACAAGTGCGAAAAGTGGTATTTCAACACTAACACAAGTGCGAAAAGTGGTTTTTCAACACTAACACAAGTGCGAAAAGTGGTTTTTCCACACTAATACAAGTGCAAAAGTGGTTTCCTGCACCAACACAAGTGCGAAAAGTGGTTTTTCAACACTAACACAAGTGCGAAAATTGGGTTTTCAACACTATCACAAGTGCAAAAAGTGGTTTTTCCACACTAATACAAGTGCAAAAGTGGTTTCCTGCACCAACACAAGTGCGAAAAGTGCTTTTTCAACACTAACACAAGTGCGAAAAGTGGTTTTTCAACACTATCACAAGTGCAAAAAGTGTTTTTTCCACACTAATACAAGTGCAAAAGTGGTTTCCTGCACCAACACAAGTGCGAAAAGTGGTTTTTCAACACTAACACAAGTGCGAAAAGTGGTTTTTCAACACTAACACAAGTGCGAAAAGTGGTTTTTCCACACTAATACAAGTGCAAAAGTGGTTTCCTGCACCAACACAAGTGCGAAAAGTGGTTTTTCAACACTAACACAAGTGCGAAAAGTGGTTTTTCAACACTAACACAAGTGCGAAAAGTGTTTTTTCCACACTGATACAAGTGCAAAAGTGGTTTCCTGCACCAACACAAGTGCGAAAAGTGGTTTTTCAACACTAACACAAGTGCGAAAAGTGGTATTTCAACACTAACACAAGTGCGAAAAGTGGTTTTTCAACACTAACACAAGTGAGAAAAGTGGTTTTTCCACACTAATACAAGTGCAAAAGTGGTTTCCTCCACCAACACAAGTGCAAAAAGTGGTTTTTCAACACTAACACATGTGCGAAAAGTGGTTTTTCAACACTATCACAAGTGCAAAAAGTGTTTTTTCCACACTAATACAAGTGCAAAAGTGGTTTCCTGCACCAACACAAGTGCGAAAAGTGGTTTTTCAACACTAACACAAGTGCGAAAAGTGGTTTTTCCACACTAATACAAGTGCAAAAGTGGTTTCCTGCACCAAAACAAGTGCGAAAAGTGGTTTTTCAACACTAACACAAGTGCAAAAAGTGGTATTTCAACACTAACACAAGTGCGAAAAGTGGTTTTTCAACACTAACACAAGTGCGAAAAGTGTTTTTTCCACACTAATACAAGTGCGAAAAGTGGTTTCCTGCACCAACACAAGTGCGAAAAGTGGTTTTTCAACACTAACACAAGTGCGAAAAGTGGGTTTTTAACACTAACACAAGTGCAAAAAGTGGTTTTTCAACACTAACACAAGTGCGAAAAGTGGTTTTTCCACACTAATACAAGTGCAAAAGTGGTTTCCTGCACCAACACAAGTGCGAAAAGTGGTTTTTCAACACTAACACAAGTGCAAAAAGTGGTTTTTAACACTATCACAAGTGCAAAAAGTGTTTTTTCCACACTAATACAAGTGCAAAAGGGGTTTCCTGCACCAACACAAGTGCGAAAAGTGGTTTTTCAACACTAACACAAGTGCGAAAAGTGGTTTTTCAACACTATCACAAGTGCAAAAAGTGTTTTTTCCACACTAATACAAGTGCAAAAGTGGTTTCCTGCACCAACACAAGTGCGAAAAGTGGTTTTTCAACACTAACACAAGTGCGAAAAGTGGTTTTTCAACACTAACACAAGTGCGAAAAGTGTTTTTTCCACACTGATACAAGTGCAAAAGTGGTTTCCTGCACCAACACAAGTGCGAAAAGTGGTTTTTCAACACTAACACAAGTGCGAAAAGTGGGTTTTTAACACTAACACAAGTGCGAAAAGTGGTTTTTCAACACTAACACAAGTGCAAAAAGTGGTTTTTCCACACTAATACAAGTGCAAAAGTGGTTTCCTGCACCAACACAAGTGCGAAAAGTGGTTTTTCAACACTAACACAAGTGCAAAAAGTGGTTTTTAACACTATCACAAGTGCAAAAAGTGGTTTTTCCACACTAATACAAGTGCAAAAGGGGTTTCCTGCACCAACACAAGTGCGAAAAGTGGTTTTTCAACACTAACACAAGTGCGAAAAGTGGTTTTTCAACACTAACACAAGTGCGAAAAGTGTTTTTTCCACACTGATACAAGTGCAAAAGTGGTTTCCTGCACCAACACAAGTGCGAAAAGTGGTTTTTCAACACTAACACAAGTGCGAAAAGTGGTTTTTCAACACTAACACAAGTGCGAAAAGTGTTTTTTCCACACTAATACAAGTGCAAAAGTGGTTTCCTGCACCAACACAAGTGCGAAAAGTGGTTTTTCAACACTAACACAAGTGCGAAACGTGGTTTTTCAACACTAACACAAGTGCGAAAAGTGGTTTTTCAACACTAACACAAGTGCGAAAAGTGGTTTTTCAATACTAACACAAGTGCGAAAAGTGGTTTTTCCACACTAATACAAGTGCAAAAGTGGTTTCCTTCACCAACACAAGTGCGAAAAGTGGTTTTTCAACACTAACACAAGTGCGAAAAGTGGTTTTTCAACACTAACACAAGTGCGAAAAGTGGTTTTTCAACACTAACACAAGTGCGAAAAGTGGTTTTTCCACACTAATACAAGTGCAAAAGTGGTTTCCTGCACCAACACAAGTGCGAAAAGTGGTTTTTCAACAATAACACAAGTGCAAAAAGTGGTTTTTAACACTATCACAAGTGCAAAAAGTGTTTTTTCCACACTAATACAAGTGCAAAAGGGGTTTCCTGCACCAACACACATGCGAAAAGTGGTATTTCAACACTTACACAAGTGCGAAAAGTGGTTTTTCAACACTAACACAAGTGAGAAAAGTGGTTTTTCCACACTAATACAAGTGCAAAAGTGGTTTCCTCCACCAACACAAGTGCGAAAAGTGGTTTTTCAACACTAACACATGTGCGAAAAGTGGTTTTTCAACACTATCACAAGTGCAAAAAGTGTTTTTTCCACACTAATACAAGTGCAAAAGTGGTTTCCTGCACCAACACAAGTGCGAAAAGTGGTTTTTCAACACTAACACAAGTGCGAAAAGTGTTTTTCCACACTAATACAAGTGCAAAAGTGGGTTCCTGCACCAAACAAGTGCGAAAAGTGGTTTTTCAACACTAACACAAGTGCAAAAAGTGGTATTTCAACACTAACACAAGTGCGAAAAGTGGTTTTTCAACACTAACACAAGTGCGAAAAGTGTTTTTTCCACACTAATACAAGTGCAAAAGTGGTTTCCTGCACCAACACAAGTGCGAAAAGTGGTTTTTCAACACTAACACTAGTGCGAAAAGTGGTTTTTCAACACTAACACAAGTGCGAAAAGTGTTTTTTCCACACTAATACAAGTGCAAAAGTGGTTTCCTGCACCAACACAAGTGCGAAAAGTGGTTTTTCAACACTAACACAAGTGCGAAAAGTGGTTTTTCCACACTAATACAAGTGCAAAAGTGGTTTCCTGCACCAACACAAGTGCGAAAAGTGGTTTTTCAACACTAACACAAGTGCAAAAAGTGGTTTTTAACACTATCACAAGTGCAAAAAGTGTTTTTTCCACACTAATACAAGTGCAAAAGGGGTTTCCTGCACCAACACACGTGCGAAAAGTGGTATTTCAACACTAACACAAGTGCGAAAAGTGGTTTTTCAACACTAACACAAGTGAGAAAAGTGGTTTTTCCACACTAATACAAGTGCAAAAGTGGTTTCCTCCACCAACACAAGTGCGAAAAGTGGTTTTTCAACACTAACACATGTGCGAAAAGTGGTTTTTCAACACTATCACAAGTGCAAAAAGTGTTTTTTCCACACTAATACAAGTGCAAAAGTGGTTTGCTGCACCAACACAAGTGCGAAAAGTGGTTTTTCAACACTAACACAAGTGCGAAAAGTGGTTTTTCCACACTAATACAAGTGCAAAAGTGGTTTCCTGCACCAAAACAAGTGCGAAAAGTGGTTTTTCAACACTAACACAAGTGCAAAAAGTGGTATTTCAACACTAACACAAGTGCGAAAAGTGGTTTTTCAACACTAACACAAGTGCGAAAAGTGTTTTTTCCACACTAATACAAGTGCAAAAGTGGTTTCCTGCACCAACACAAGTGCGAAAAGTGGTTTTTCAACACTAACACAAGTGCGAAAAGTCGTTTTTCAACACTAACACAAGTGCGAAAAGTGTTTTTTCCACACTAATACAAGTGCAAAAGTGGTTTCCTGCACCAACACAAGTGCGAAAAGTGGTTTTTCAACACTAACACATGTGCGAAAAGTGGTTTTTCAACACTATCACAAGTGCAAAAAGTGTTTTTTCCACACTAATACAAGTGCAAAAGTGGTTTCCTGCACCAACACAAGTGCGAAAAGTGGTTTTTCAACACTAACTAAAGTGCGAAAAGTGGTTTTTCCACACTAATACAAGTGCAAAAGTAGTTTCCTGCACCAAAACAAGTGCGAAAAGTGGTTTTTCAACACTAACACAAGTGCAAAAAGTGGTATTTCAACACTAACACAAGTGCGAAAAGTGGTTTTTCAACACTAACACAAGTGCGAAAAGTGTTTTTTCCACACTAATACAAGTGCAAAAGTGGTTTCCTGCACCAACACAAGTGCGAAAAGTGGTTTTTCAACACTAACACAAGTGCGAAAAGTGGTTTTTCAACACTAACACAAGTGCGAAAAGTGTTTTTTCCACACTAATACAAGTGCAAAAGTGGTTTCCTGCACCAACACAAGTGCGAAAAGTGGTTTTTCAACACTAACACAAGTGCGAAACGTGGTTTTTCAACACTAACACAAGTGCGAAAAGTGGTTTTTCAACACTAACACAAGTGCGAAAAGTGGTTTTTCAATACTAACACAAGTGCGAAAAGTGGTTTTTCCACACTAATACAAGTGCAAAAGTGGTTTCCTGCACCAACACAAGTGCGAAAAGTGGTTTTTCAACACTAACACAAGTGCGAAAAGTGGTTTTTCCACACTAATACAAGTGCAAAAGTGGTTTCCTGCACCAACACAAGTGCGAAAAGTGGTTTTTCAACACTAACACAAGTGCGAAAAGTGGTTTTTCAACACTATCACAAGTGCAAAAAGTGTTTTTTCCACACTAATACAAGTGCAAAAGTGGTTTCCTGCACCAACACAAGTGCGAAAAGTGGGTTTTTAATACTAACACAAGTGCGAAAAGTGGTTTTTCAACACTAACACAAGTGCGAAAAGTGGTTTTTCCACACTAATACAAGTGCAAAAGTGGTTTCCTGCACCAACACAAGTGCGAAAAGTGGTTTTTCAACACTAACACAAGTGCAAAAAGTGGTTTTTAACACTATCACAAGTGCAAAAAGTGTTTTTTCCACACTAATACAAGTGCAAAAGGGGTTTCCTGCACCAACACAAGTGCGAAAAGTGGTTTTTCAACACTAACACAAGTGCGAAAAGTGGTTTTTCAACACTATCACAAGTGCAAAAAGTGTTTTTTCCACACTAATACAAGTGCAAAAGTGGTTTCCTGCACCAACACAAGTGCGAAAAGTGGTTTTTCAACACTAACACAAGTGCGAAAAGTGGTTTTTCAACACTAACACAAGTGCGAAATGTGTTTTTTCCACACTGATACAAGTGCAAAAGTGGTTTCCTGCACCAACACAAGTGCGAAAAGTGGTTTTTCAACACTAACACAAGTGCGAAAAGTGGGTTTTTAACACTAACACAAGTGCGAAAAGTGGTTTTTCAACACTAACACAAGTGCGAAAAGTGGTTTTTCCACACTAATACAAGTGCAAAAGTGGTTTCCTGCACCAACACAAGTGCGAAAAGTGGTTTTTCAACACTAACACAAGTGCAAAAAGTGGTTTTTAACTTAATCACAAGTGCAAAAAGTGGTTTTTCCACACTAATACAAGTGCAAAAGGGGTTTCCTGCACCAACACAAGTGCGAAAAGTGGTTTTTCAACACTAACACAAGTGCGAAAAGTGGTTTTTCAACACTAACACAAGTGCGAAAAGTGTTTTTTCCACACTGATACAAGTGCAAAAGTGGTTTCCTGCACCAACACAAGTGCGAAAAGTGGTTTTTCAACACTAACACAAGTGCGAAAAGTGGTTTTTCAACACTAACACAAGTGCGAAAAGTGTTTTTCCACACTAATACAAGTGCAAAAGTGGTTTCCTGCACCAACACGAGTGCGAAAAGTGGTTTTTCAACACTAACACAAGTGCGAAACGTGGTTTTTCAACACTAACACAAGTGCGAAAAGTGGTTTTTCAACACTAACACAAGTGCGAAAAGTGGTTTTTCAATACTAACACAAGTGCGAAAAGTGGTTTTTCCACACTAATACAAGTGCAAAAGTGGTTTCCTTCACCAACACAAGTGCGAAAAGTGGTTTTTCAACACTAACACAAGTGCGAAAAGTGGTTTTTCAACACTAACACAAGTGCGAAAAGTGGTTTTTCAACACTAACACAAGTGCGAAAAGTGGTTTTTCCACACTAATACAAGTGCAAAAGTGGTTTCCTGCACCAACACAAGTGCGAAAAGTGGTTTTTCAACACTAACACAAGTGCAAAAAGTGGTTTTTAACACTATCACAAGTGCAAAAAGTGTTTTTTCCACACTAATACAAGTGCAAAAGGGGTTTCCTGCACCAACACACGTGCGAAAAGTGGTATTTCAACACTAACACAAGTGCGAAAAGTGGTTTTTCAACACTAACACAAGTGAGAAAAGTGGTTTTTCCACACTAATACAAGTGCAAAAAGTGGTTTTTAACTTAATCACAAGTGCAAAAAGTGGTTTTTCCACACTAATACAAGTGCAAAAGGGGTTTCCTGCACCAACACAAGTGCGAAAAGTGGTTTTTCAACACTAACACAAGTGCGAAAAGTGGTTTTTCAACACTAACACAAGTGCGAAAAGTGTTTTTTCCACACTGTTACAAGTGCAAAAGTGGTTTCCTGCACCAACACAAGTGCGAAAAGTGGTTTTTCAACACTAACACAAGTGCGAAAAGTGGTTTTTCAACACTAACACAAGTGCGAAAAGTGTTTTTCCACACTAATACAAGTGCAAAAGTGGTTTCCTGCACCAACACGAGTGCGAAAAGTGGTTTTTCAACACTAACACAAGTGCGAAACGTGGTTTTTCAACACTAACACAAGTGCGAAAAGTGGTTTTTCAACACTAACACAAGTGCGAAAAGTGGTTTTTCAATACTAACACAAGTGCGAAAAGTGGTTTTTCCACACTAATACAAGTGCAAAAGTGGTTTCCTTCACCAACACAAGTGCGAAAAGTGGTTTTTCAACACTAACACAAGTGCGAAAAGTGGTTTTTCAACACTAACACAAGTGCGAAAAGTGGTTTTTCAACACTAACACAAGTGCGAAAAGTGGTTTTTCCACACTAATACAAGTGCAAAAGTGGTTTCCTGCACCAACACAAGTGCGAAAAGTGGTTTTTCAACACTAACACAAGTGCAAAAAGTGGTTTTTAACACTATCACAAGTGCAAAAAGTGTTTTTTCCACACTAATACAAGTGCAAAAGGGGTTTCCTGCACCAACACACGTGCGAAAAGTGGTATTTCAACACTAACACAAGTGCGAAAAGTGGTTTTTCAACACTAACACAAGTGAGAAAAGTGGTTTTTCCACACTAATACAAGTGCAAAAGTGGTTTCCTCCACCAACACAAGTGCGAAAAGTGGTTTTTCAACACTAACACATGTGCGAAAAGTGGTTTTTCAACACTATCACAAGTGCAAAAAGTGTTTTTTCCACACTAATACAAGTGCAAAAGTGGTTTCCTGCACCAACACAAGTGCGAAAAGTGGTTTTTCAACACTAACACAAGTGCGAAAAGTGGTTTTTCCACACTAATACAAGTGCAAAAGTGGTTTCCTGCACCAAAACAAGTGCGAAAAGTGGTTTTTCAACACTAACACAAGTGCAAAAAGTGGTATTTCAACACTAACACAAGTGCGAAAAGTGGTTTTTCAACACTAACACAAGTGCGAAAAGTGGTTTTTCAACACTAACACAAGTGCGAAAAGTGGTTTTTCCACACTAATACAAGTGCAAAAGTGGTTTCCTGCACCAACACAAGTGCGAAAAGTGGTTTTTCAACACTAACACAAGTGCAAAAAGTGGTTTTTAACACTATCACAAGTGCAAAAAGTGTTTTTTCCACACTAATACAAGTGCAAAAGGGGTTTCCTGCACCAACACACGTGCGAAAAGTGGTATTTCAACACTAACACAAGTGCAAAAAGTGGTTTTTCAACACTAACACAAGTGAGAAAAGTGGTTTTTCCACACTAATACAAGTGCAAAAGTGGTTTCCTCCACCAACACAAGTGCGAAAAGTGGTTTTTCAACACTAACACATGTGCGAAAAGTGGTTTTTCAACACTATCACAAGTGCAAAAAGTGTTTTTTCCACACTAATACAAGTGCAAAAGTGGTTTCCTGCACCAACACAAGTGCGAAAAGTGGTTTTTCAACACTAACACAAGTGCGAAAAGTGGTTTTTCCACACTAATACAAGTGCAAAAGTGGTTTCCTGCACCAAAACAAGTGCGAAAAGTGGTTTTTCAACACTAACACAAGTGCAAAAAGTGGTATTTCAACACTAACACAAGTGCGAAAAGTGGTTTTTCAACACTAACACAAGTGCGAAAAGTGTTTTTTCCACACTAATACAAGTGCAAAAGTGGTTTCCTGCACCAACACAAGTGCGAAAAGTGGTTTTTCAACACTAACACAAGTGCGAAAAGTAGTTTTTCAACACTAACACAAGTGCTAAAAGTGTTTTTTCCACACTAATACAAGTGCAAAAGTGGTTTCCTGCACCAACACAAGTGCGAAAAGTGGTTTTTCAACACTAACACATGTGCGAAAAGTGGTTTTTCAACACTATCACAAGTGCAAAAAGTGTTTTTTCCACACTAATACAAGTGCAAAAGTGGTTTCCTGCACCAACACAAGTGCGAAAAGTGGTTTTTCAACACTAACACAAGTGCGAAAAGTGGTTTTTCCACACTAATACAAGTGCAAAAGTGGTTTCCTGCACCAAAACAAGTGCGAAAAGTGGTTTTTCAACACTAACACAAGTGCAAAAAGTGGTATTTCAACACTAACACAAGTGCGAAAAGTGGTTTTTCAACACTAACACAAGTGCGAAAAGTGTTTTTTCCACACTAATACAAGTGCAAAAGTGGTTTCCTGCACCAACACAAGTGCGAAAAGTGGTTTTTCAACACTAACACAAGTGCGAAAAGTGGTTTTTCAACACTAACACAAGTGCGAAAAGTGTTTTTTCCACACTAATACAAGTGCAAAAGTGGTTTCCTGCACGAACACAAGTGCGAAAAGTGGTTTTTCAACACTAACACAAGTGCGAAACGTGGTTTTTCAACACTAACACAAGTGCGAAAAGTGGTTTTTCAATACTAACATAAGTGCGAAAAGTGGTTTTTCCACACTAATACAAGTGCAAAAGTGGTTTCCTTCACCAACACAAGTGCGAAAAGTGGTTTTTCAACACTAACACAAGTGCGAAAAGTGGTTTTTCAACACTAACACAAGTGCGAAAAGTGGTTTTTCAACACTAACACAAGTGCGAAAAGTGGTTTTTCCACACTAATACAAGTGCAAAAGTGGTTTCCTGCACCAACACAAGTGCGAAAAGTGGTTTTTCAACACTAACACAAGTGCGAAAAGTGGTTTTTCAACACTAACACAAGTGAGAAAAGTGGTTTTTCCACACTAATACAAGTGCAAAAGTGGTTTCCTCCACCAACACAAGTGCGAAAAGTGGTTTTTCAACACTATCACATGTGCGAAAAGTGGTTTTTCAACACTATCACAAGTGCAAAAAGTGTTTTTTCCACACTAATACAAGTGCAAAAGTGGTTTCCTGCACCAACACAAGTGCGAAAAGTGGTTTTTCAACACTAACACAAGTGCGAAAAGTGGTTTTTCCACACTAATACAAGTGCAAAAGTGGTTTCCTGCACCAAAACAAGTGCGATAAGTGGTTTTTCAACACTAACACAAGTGCAAAAAGTGGTATTTCAACACTAACACAAGTGCGAAAAGTGGTTTTTCAACACTAACACAAGTGCGAAAAGTGGTTTTTCAACACTAACACAAGTGCGAAAAGTGGTTTTTCCACACTAATACAAGTGCAAAAGTGGTTTCCTGCACCAACACAAGTGCGAAAAGTGGTTTTTCAACACTAACACAAGTGCAAAAAGTGGTTTTTAACACTATCACAAGTGCAAAAAGTGTTTTTTCCACACTAATACAAGTGCAAAAGGGGTTTCCTGCACCAACACACGTGCGAAAAGTGGTATTTCAACACTAACACAAGTGCAAAAAGTGGTTTTTCAACACTAACACAAGTGAGAAAAGTGGTTTTTCCACACTAATACAAGTGCAAAAGTGGTTTCCTCCACCAACACAAGTGCGAAAAGTGGTTTTTCAACACTAACACATGTGCGAAAAGTGGTTTTTCAACACTATCACAAGTGCAAAAAGTGTTTTTTCCACACTAATACAAGTGCAAAAGTGGTTTCCTGCACCAACACAAGTGCGAAAAGTGGTTTTTCAACACTAACACAAGTGCGAAAAGTGGTTTTTCCACACTAATACAAGTGCAAAAGTGGTTTCCTGCACCAAAACAAGTGCGAAAAGTGGTTTTTCAACACTAACACAAGTGCAAAAAGTGGTATTTCAACACTAACACAAGTGCGAAAAGTGGTTTTTCAACACTAACACAAGTGCGAAAAGTGTTTTTTCCACACTAATACAAGTGCAAAAGTGGTTTCCTGCACCAACACAAGTGCGAAAAGTGGTTTTTCAACACTAACACAAGTGCGAAAAGTGGTTTTTCAACACTAACACAAGTGCTAAAAGTGTTTTTTCCACACTAATACAAGTGCAAAAGTGGTTTCCTGCACCAACACAAGTGCGAAAAGTGGTTTTTCAACACTAACACATGTGCGAAAAGTGGTTTTTCAACACTATCACAAGTGCAAAAAGTGTTTTTTCCACACTAACACAAGTGCAAAAGTGGTTTCCTGCACCAACACAAGTGCGAAAAGTGGTTTTTCAACACTAACACAAGTGCGAAAAGTGGTTTTTCCACACTAATACAAGTGCAAAAGTGGTTTCCTGCACCAAAACAAGTGCGAAAAGTGGTTTTTCAACACTAACACAAGTGCAAAAAGTGGTATTTCAACACTAACACAAGTGCGAAAAGTGGTTTTTCAACACTAACACAAGTGCGAAAAGTGTTTTTTCCACACTAATACAAGTGCAAAAGTGGTTTCCTGCACCAACACAAGTGCGAAAAGTGGTTTTTCAACACTAACACAAGTGCGAAAAGTGGTTTTTCAACACTAACACAAGTGCGAAAAGTGTTTTTTCCACACTAATACAAGTGCAAAAGTGGTTTCCTGCACGAACACAAGTGCGAAAAGTGGTTTTTCAACACTAACACAAGTGCGAAACGTGGTTTTTCAACACTAACACAAGTGCGAAAAGTGGTTTTTCAACACTAACACAAGTGCGAAAAGTGGTTTTTCAATACTAACACAAGTGCGAAAAGTGGTTTTTCCACACTAATACAAGTGCAAAAGTGGTTTCCTTCACCAACACAAGTGCGAAAAGTGGTTTTTCAACACAACACAAGTGCGAAAAGTGGTTTTTCAACACTAACACAAGTGCGAAAAGTGGTTTTTCCACACTAATACAAGTGCAAAAGTGGTTTCCTGCACCAACACAAGTGCGAAAAGTGGTATTTCAACACTAACACAAGTGCGAAAAGTGGTTTTTCAACACTATCACAAGTGCAAAAAGTGTTTTTTCCACACTAATACAAGTGCAAAAGTGGTTGCCTGCACCAACACAAGTGCGAAAAGTGGTTTTTCAACACTAACACAAGTGCGAAAAGTGGTTTTTCCACACTAATACAAGTGCAAAAGTGGTTTCCTGCACCAACACAAGTGCGAAAAGTGGTTTTTCAACACTATCACAAGTGCAAAAAGTGTTTTTTCCACACTAATACAAGTGCAAAAGTGGTTTCCTGCACCAACACAAGTGCGAAAAGTGGTTTTTCAACACTAACACAAGTGCGAAAAGTGGGTTTTTAACACTAACACAAGTGCGAAAAGTGGTTTTTCAACACTAACACAAGTGCGAAAAGTGGTTTTTCCACACTAATACAAGTGCAAAAGTGGTTTCCTGCACCAACACAAGTGCGAAAAGTGGTTTTTCAACACTAACACAAGTGCAAAAAGTGGTTTTTAACACTATCACAAGTGCAAAAAGTGTTTTTTCCACACTAATACAAGTGCAAAAGGGGTTTCCTGCACCAACACAAGTGCGAAATGTGGTTTTTCAACACTAACACAAGTGCGAAAAGTGGTTTTTCAACACTATCACAAGTGCAAAAAGTGTTTTTGCCACACTAATACAAGTGCAAAAGTGGTTTCCTGCACCAACACAAGTGCGAAAAGTGGTTTTTCAACACTAACACAAGTGCGAAAAGTGGTTTTTCAACACTAACACAAGTGCGAAAAGTGTTTTTTCCACACTGATACAAGTGCAAAAGTGGTTTCCTGCACCAACACAAGTGCGAAAAGTGGTTTTTCAACACTAACACAAGTGCGAAAAGTGGGTTTTTAACACTAACACAAGTGCGAAAAGTGGTTTTTCAACACTAACACAAGTGCGAAAAGTGGTTTTTCCACACTAATACAAGTGCAAAAGTGGTTTCCTGCACCAACACAAGTGCGAAAAGTGGTTTTTCAACACTAACACAAGTGCAAAAAGTGGTTTTTAACTTAATCACAAGTGCAAAAAGTGGTTTTTCCACACTAATACAAGTGCAAAAGGGGTTTCCTGCACCAACACAAGTGCGAAAAGTGGTTTTTCAACACTAACACAAGTGCGAAAAGTGGTTTTTCAACACTAACACAAGTGCGAAAAGTGTTTTTTCCACACTGATACAAGTGCAAAAGTGGTTTCCTGCACCAACACAAGTGCGAAAAGTGGTTTTTCAACACTAACACAAGTGCGAAAAGTGGTTTTTCAACACTAACACAAGTGCGAAAAGTGTTTTTTCCACACTAATACAAGTGCAAAAGTGGTTTCCTGCACCAACACGAGTGCGAAAAGTGGTTTTTCAACACTAACACAAGTGCGAAACGTGGTTTTTCAACACTAACACAAGTGCGAAAAGTGGTTTTTCAACACTAACACAAGTGCGAAAAGTGGTTTTTCAATACTAACACAAGTGCGAAAAGTGGTTTTTCCACACTAATACAAGTGCAAAAGTGGTTTCCTTCACCAACACAAGTGCGAAAAGTGGTTTTTCAACACTAACACAAGTGCGAAAAGTGGTTTTTCAACACTAACACAAGTGCGAAAAGTGGTTTTTCAACACTAACACAAGTGCAAAAGTGGTTTCCTGCACCAACACAAGTGCGAAAAGTGGTTTTTCAACACTAACACAAGTGCAAAAGTGGTTTCCTGCACCAACACGAGTGCGAAAAGTGGTTTTTCAACACTAACACAAGTGCGAAACGTGGTTTTTCAACACTAACACAAGTGCGAAAAGTGGTTTTTCAACACTAACACAAGTGCGAAAAGTGGTTTTTCAATACTAACACAAGTGCGAAAAGTGGTTTTTCCACACTAATACAAGTGCAAAAGTGGTTTCCTTCACCAACACAAGTGCGAAAAGTGGTTTTTCAACACTAACACAAGTGCGAAAAGTGGTTTTTCAACACTAACACAAGTGCGAAAAGTGGTTTTTCCACACTAATACAAGTGCAAAAGTGGTTTCCTGCACCAACACAAGTGCGAAAAGTGGTTTTTCAACACTAACACAAGTGCAAAAAGTGGTTTTTAACACTATCACAAGTGCAAAAAGTGTTTTTTCCACACTAATACAAGTGCAAAAGGGGTTTCCTGCACCAACACACGTGCGAAAAGTGGTATTTCAACACTAACACAAGTGCGAAAAGTGGTTTTTCAACACTAACACAAGTGAGAAAAGTGGTTTTTCCACACTAATACAAGTGCAAAAGTGGTTTCCTCCACCAACACAAGTGCGAAAAGTGGTTTTTCAACACTAACACATGTGCGAAAAGTGGTTTTTCAACACTATCACAAGTGCAAAAAGTGTTTTTTCCACACTAATACAAGTGCAAAAGTGGTTTCCTGCACCAACACAAGTGCGAAAAGTGGTTTTTCAACACTAACACAAGTGCGAAAAGTGGTTTTTCCACACTAATACAAGTGCAAAAGTGGTTTCCTGCACCAAAACAAGTGCGAAAAGTGGTTTTTCAACACTAACACAAGTGCAAAAAGTGGTATTTCAACACTAACACAAGTGCGAAAAGTGGTTTTTCAACACTAACACAAGTGCGAAAAGTGTTTTTTCCACACTAATACAAGTGCAAAAGTGGTTTCCTGCACCAACACAAGTGCGAAAAGTGGTTTTTCAACACTAACACAAGTGCGAAAAGTGGTTTTCCCACACTAATACAAGTGCAAAAGTGGTTTACTGCACCAACACAAGTGCGAAAAGTGGTTTCCTGCACCAACACAAGTGCGAAAAGTGGTTTTTCAACACTAACACATGTGCGAAAAGTGGTTTTTCAACACTATCACAAGTGCAAAAAGTGTTTTTTCCACACTAATATAAGTGCAAAAGGGGTTTCCTGCACCAACACAAGTGCGAAAAGTGGTTTTTCAACACTAACACAAGTGCGAAAAGTGGTTTTTCAACACTAACACAAGTGCGAAAAGTCTTTTTTCCACACTGATACAAGTGCAAAAGTGGTTTCCTGCACCAACACAAGTGCGAAAAGTGGTTTTTCAACACTAACACAAGTGCGAAAAGTGGTTTTTCAACACTAACACAAGTGCGAAAAGTGTTTTTTCCACACTGATACAAGTGCAAAAGTGGTTTCCTGCACCAACACAAGTGCGAAAAGTGGTTTTTCAACACTAACACAAGTGCGAAAAGTGGTTTTTCAACACTAACACAAGTGCGAAAAGTGTTTTTTCCACACTAATACAAGTGCAAAAGTGGTTTCCTGCACCAACACGAGTGCGAAAAGTGGTTTTTCAACACTAACACAAGTGCGAAACGTGGTTTTTCAACACTAACACAAGTGCGAAAAGTGGTTTTTCAACACTAACACAAGTGCGAAAAGTGGTTTTTCAATACTAACACAAGTGCGAAAAGTGGTTTTTCCACACTAATACAAGTGCAAAAGTGGTTTCCTTCACCAACACAAGTGCGAAAAGTGGTTTTTCAACACTAACACAAGTGCGAAAAGTGGTTTTTCAACACTAACACAAGTGCGAAAAGTGGTTTTTCAACACTAACACAAGTGCAAAAGTGGTTTCCTGCACCAACACAAGTGCGAAAAGTGGTTTTTCAACACTAACACAAGTGCAAAAGTGGTTTCCTGCACCAACACGAGTGTGAAAAGTGGTTTTTCAACACTAACACAAGTGCGAAACATGGTTTTTCAACACTAACACAAGTGCGAAAAGTGGTTTTTCAACACTAACACAAGTGCGAAAAGTGGTTTTTCAATACTAACACAAGTGCGAAAAGTGGTTTTTCCACACTAATACAAGTGCAAAAGTGGTTTCCTTCACCAACACAAGTGCGAAAAGTGGTTTTTCAACACTAACACAAGTGCGAAAAGTGGTTTTTCAACACTAACACAAGTGCGAAAAGTGGTTTTTCCACACTAATACAAGTGCAAAAGTGGTTTCCTGCACCAACACAAGTGCGAAAAGTGGTTTTTCAACACTAACACAAGTGCAAAAAGTGGTTTTTAACACTATCACAAGTGCAAAAAGTGTTTTTTCCACACTAATACAAGTGCAAAAGGGGTTTCCTGCACCAACACACGTGCGAAAAGTGGTATTTCAACACTAACACAAGTGCGAAAAGTGGTTTTTCAACACTAACACAAGTGAGAAAAGTGGTTTTTCCACACTAATACAAGTGCAAAAGTGGTTTCCTCCACCAACACAACTGCGAAAAGTGGTTTTTCAACACTAACACATGTGCGAAAAGTGGTTTTTCAACACTATCACAAGTGCAAAAAGTGTTTTTTCCACACTAATACAAGTGCAAAAGTGGTTTCCTGCACCAACACAAGTGCGAAAAGTGGTTTTTCAACACTAACACAAGTGCGAAAAGTGGTTTTTCCACACTAATACAAGTGCAAAAGTGGTTTCCTGCACCAAAACAAGTGCGAAAAGTGGTTTTTCAACACTAACACAAGTGCAAAAAGTGGTATTTCAACACTAACACAAGTGCGAAAAGTGGTTTTTCAACACTAACACAAGTGCGAAAAGTGTTTTTTCCACACTAATACAAGTGCAAAAGTGGTTTCCTGCACCAACACAAGTGCGAAAAGTGGTTTTTCAACACTAACACAAATGCGAAAAGTGGTTTTCCCACACTAATACAAGTGCAAAAGTGGTTTCCTGCACCAACACAAGTGCGAAAAGTGGTTTCCTGCACCAACACAAGTGCGAAAAGTGGTTTTTCAACACTAACACATGTGCGAAAAGTGGTTTTTCAACACTATCACAAGTGCAAAAAGTGTTTTTTCCACACTAATATAAGTGCAAAAGTGGTTTCCTGCACCAACACAAGTGCGAAAAGTGGTTTTTCAACACTAACACAAGTGCGAAAAGTGGTTTTTCCACAATAATACAAGTGCAAAAGTGGTTTCCTGCACCAAAACAAGTGCGAAAAGTGGTTTTTCAACACTAACACAAGTGCAAAAAGTGGTTTTTCAACACTAACACAAGTGCGAAAAGTGTTTTTTCCACACTAATACAAGTGCAAAAGTGGTTTCCTGCACCAACACAAGTGCGAAAAGTGGTTTTTCAACACTAACACAAGTGCGAAAAGTAGTTTTTCAACACTAACACAAGTGCTAAAAGTGTTTTTTCCACACTAATACAAGTGCAAAAGTGGTTTCCTGCACCAACACAAGTGCGAAAAGTGGTTTTTCAACACTAACACATGTGCGAAAAGTGGTTTTTCAACACTATCACAAGTGCAAAAAGTGTTTTTTCCACACTAATACAAGTGCAAAAGTGGTTTCCTGCACCAACACAAGTGCGAAAAGTGGTTTTTCAACACTAACACAAGTGCGAAAAGTGGTTTTTCCACACTAATACAAGTGCAAAAGTGGTTTCCTGCACCAAAACAAGTGCGAAAAGTGGTTTTTCAACACTAACACAAGTGCAAAAAGTGGTATTTCAACACTAACACAAGTGCGAAAAGTGGTTTTTCAACACTAACACAAGTGCGAAAAGTGTTTTTTCCACACTAATACAAGTGCAAAAGTGGTTTCCTGCACCAACACAAGTGCGAAAAGTGGTTTTTCAACACTAACACAAGTGCGAAAAGTGGTTTTTCAACACTAACACAAGTGCGAAAAGTGTTTTTTCCACACTAATACAAGTGCAAAAGTGGTTTCCTGCACGAACACAAGTGCGAAAAGTGGTTTTTCAACACTAACACAAGTGCGAAACGTGGTTTTTCAACACTAACACAAGTGCGAAAAGTGGTTTTTCAATACTAACATAAGTGCGAAAAGTGGTTTTTCCACACTAATACAAGTGCAAAAGTGGTTTCCTTCACCAACACAAGTGCGAAAAGTGGTTTTTCAACACTAACACAAGTGCGAAAAGTGGTTTTTCAACACTAACACAAGTGCGAAAAGTGGTTTTTCAACACTAACACAAGTGCGAAAAGTGGTTTTTCCACACTAATACAAGTGCAAAAGTGGTTTCCTGCACCAACACAAGTGCGAAAAGTGGTTTTTCAACACTAACACAAGTGCGAAAAGTGGTTTTTCAACACTAACACAAGTGAGAAAAGTGGTTTTTCCACACTAATACAAGTGCAAAAGTGGTTTCCTCCACCAACACAAGTGCGAAAAGTGGTTTTTCAACACTATCACATGTGCGAAAAGTGGTTTTTCAACACTATCACAAGTGCAAAAAGTGTTTTTTCCACACTAATACAAGTGCAAAAGTGGTTTCCTGCACCAACACAAGTGCGAAAAGTGGTTTTTCAACACTAACACAAGTGCGAAAAGTGGTTTTTCCACACTAATACAAGTGCAAAAGTGGTTTCCTGCACCAAAACAAGTGCGATAAGTGGTTTTTCAACACTAACACAAGTGCAAAAAGTGGTATTTCAACACTAACACAAGTGCGAAAAGTGGTTTTTCAACACTAACACAAGTGCGAAAAGTGGTTTTTCAACACTAACACAAGTGCGAAAAGTGGTTTTTCCACACTAATACAAGTGCAAAAGTGGTTTCCTGCACCAACACAAGTGCGAAAAGTGGTTTTTCAACACTAACACAAGTGCAAAAAGTGGTTTTTAACACTATCACAAGTGCAAAAAGTGTTTTTTCCACACTAATACAAGTGCAAAAGGGGTTTCCTGCACCAACACACGTGCGAAAAGTGGTATTTCAACACTAACACAAGTGCAAAAAGTGGTTTTTCAACACTAACACAAGTGAGAAAAGTGGTTTTTCCACACTAATACAAGTGCAAAAGTGGTTTCCTCCACCAACACAAGTGCGAAAAGTGGTTTTTCAACACTAACACATGTGCGAAAAGTGGTTTTTCAACACTATCACAAGTGCAAAAAGTGTTTTTTCCACACTAATACAAGTGCAAAAGTGGTTTCCTGCACCAACACAAGTGCGAAAAGTGGTTTTTCAACACTAACACAAGTGCGAAAAGTGGTTTTTCCACACTAATACAAGTGCAAAAGTGGTTTCCTGCACCAAAACAAGTGCGAAAAGTGGTTTTTCAACACTAACACAAGTGCAAAAAGTGGTATTTCAACACTAACACAAGTGCGAAAAGTGGTTTTTCAACACTAACACAAGTGCGAAAAGTGTTTTTTCCACACTAATACAAGTGCAAAAGTGGTTTCCTGCACCAACACAAGTGCGAAAAGTGGTTTTTCAACACTAACACAAGTGCGAAAAGTGGTTTTTCAACACTAACACAAGTGCTAAAAGTGTTTTTTCCACACTAATACAAGTGCAAAAGTGGTTTCCTGCACCAACACAAGTGCGAAAAGTGGTTTTTCAACACTAACACATGTGCGAAAAGTGGTTTTTCAACACTATCACAAGTGCAAAAAGTGTTTTTTCCACACTAACACAAGTGCAAAAGTGGTTTCCTGCACCAACACAAGTGCGAAAAGTGGTTTTTCAACACTAACACAAGTGCGAAAAGTGGTTTTTCCACACTAATACAAGTGCAAAAGTGGTTTCCTGCACCAAAACAAGTGCGAAAAGTGGTTTTTCAACACTAACACAAGTGCAAAAAGTGGTATTTCAACACTAACACAAGTGCGAAAAGTGGTTTTTCAACACTAACACAAGTGCGAAAAGTGTTTTTTCCACACTAATACAAGTGCAAAAGTGGTTTCCTGCACCAACACAAGTGCGAAAAGTGGTTTTTCAACACTAACACAAGTGCGAAAAGTGGTTTTTCAACACTAACACAAGTGCGAAAAGTGTTTTTTCCACACTAATACAAGTGCAAAAGTGGTTTCCTGCACGAACACAAGTGCGAAAAGTGGTTTTTCAACACTAACACAAGTGCGAAACGTGGTTTTTCAACACTAACACAAGTGCGAAAAGTGGTTTTTCAACACTAACACAAGTGCGAAAAGTGGTTTTTCAATACTAACACAAGTGCGAAAAGTGGTTTTTCCACACTAATACAAGTGCAAAAGTGGTTTCCTTCACCAACACAAGTGCGAAAAGTGGTTTTTCAACACAACACAAGTGCGAAAAGTGGTTTTTCAACACTAACACAAGTGCGAAAAGTGGTTTTTCCACACTAATACAAGTGCAAAAGTGGTTTCCTGCACCAACACAAGTGCGAAAAGTGGTATTTCAACACTAACACAAGTGCGAAAAGTGGTTTTTCAACACTATCACAAGTGCAAAAAGTGTTTTTTCCACACTAATACAAGTGCAAAAGTGGTTGCCTGCACCAACACAAGTGCGAAAAGTGGTTTTTCAACACTAACACAAGTGCGAAAAGTGGTTTTTCCACACTAATACAAGTGCAAAAGTGGTTTCCTGCACCAACACAAGTGCGAAAAGTGGTTTTTCAACACTATCACAAGTGCAAAAAGTGTTTTTTCCACACTAATACAAGTGCAAAAGTGGTTTCCTGCACCAACACAAGTGCGAAAAGTGGTTTTTCAACACTAACACAAGTGCGAAAAGTGGGTTTTTAACACTAACACAAGTGCGAAAAGTGGTTTTTCAACACTAACACAAGTGCGAAAAGTGGTTTTTCCACACTAATACAAGTGCAAAAGTGGTTTCCTGCACCAACACAAGTGCGAAAAGTGGTTTTTCAACACTAACACAAGTGCAAAAAGTGGTTTTTAACACTATCACAAGTGCAAAAAGTGTTTTTTCCACACTAATACAAGTGCAAAAGGGGTTTCCTGCACCAACACAAGTGCGAAATGTGGTTTTTCAACACTAACACAAGTGCGAAAAGTGGTTTTTCAACACTATCACAAGTGCAAAAAGTGTTTTTGCCACACTAATACAAGTGCAAAAGTGGTTTCCTGCACCAACACAAGTGCGAAAAGTGGTTTTTCAACACTAACACAAGTGCGAAAAGTGGTTTTTCAACACTAACACAAGTGCGAAAAGTGTTTTTTCCACACTGATACAAGTGCAAAAGTGGTTTCCTGCACCAACACAAGTGCGAAAAGTGGTTTTTCAACACTAACACAAGTGCGAAAAGTGGGTTTTTAACACTAACACAAGTGCGAAAAGTGGTTTTTCAACACTAACACAAGTGCGAAAAGTGGTTTTTCCACACTAATACAAGTGCAAAAGTGGTTTCCTGCACCAACACAAGTGCGAAAAGTGGTTTTTCAACACTAACACAAGTGCAAAAAGTGGTTTTTAACTTAATCACAAGTGCAAAAAGTGGTTTTTCCACACTAATACAAGTGCAAAAGGGGTTTCCTGCACCAACACAAGTGCGAAAAGTGGTTTTTCAACACTAACACAAGTGCGAAAAGTGGTTTTTCAACACTAACACAAGTGCGAAAAGTGTTTTTTCCACACTGATACAAGTGCAAAAGTGGTTTCCTGCACCAACACAAGTGCGAAAAGTGGTTTTTCAACACTAACACAAGTGCGAAAAGTGGTTTTTCAACACTAACACAAGTGCGAAAAGTGTTTTTTCCACACTAATACAAGTGCAAAAGTGGTTTCCTGCACCAACACGAGTGCGAAAAGTGGTTTTTCAACACTAACACAAGTGCGAAACGTGGTTTTTCAACACTAACACAAGTGCGAAAAGTGGTTTTTCAACACTAACACAAGTGCGAAAAGTGGTTTTTCAATACTAACACAAGTGCGAAAAGTGGTTTTTCCACACTAATACAAGTGCAAAAGTGGTTTCCTTCACCAACACAAGTGCGAAAAGTGGTTTTTCAACACTAACACAAGTGCGAAAAGTGGTTTTTCAACACTAACACAAGTGCGAAAAGTGGTTTTTCAACACTAACACAAGTGCAAAAGTGGTTTCCTGCACCAACACAAGTGCGAAAAGTGGTTTTTCAACACTAACACAAGTGCAAAAGTGGTTTCCTGCACCAACACGAGTGCGAAAAGTGGTTTTTCAACACTAACACAAGTGCGAAACGTGGTTTTTCAACACTAACACAAGTGCGAAAAGTGGTTTTTCAACACTAACACAAGTGCGAAAAGTGGTTTTTCAATACTAACACAAGTGCGAAAAGTGGTTTTTCCACACTAATACAAGTGCAAAAGTGGTTTCCTTCACCAACACAAGTGCGAAAAGTGGTTTTTCAACACTAACACAAGTGCGAAAAGTGGTTTTTCAACACTAACACAAGTGCGAAAAGTGGTTTTTCCACACTAATACAAGTGCAAAAGTGGTTTCCTGCACCAACACAAGTGCGAAAAGTGGTTTTTCAACACTAACACAAGTGCAAAAAGTGGTTTTTAACACTATCACAAGTGCAAAAAGTGTTTTTTCCACACTAATACAAGTGCAAAAGGGGTTTCCTGCACCAACACACGTGCGAAAAGTGGTATTTCAACACTAACACAAGTGCGAAAAGTGGTTTTTCAACACTAACACAAGTGAGAAAAGTGGTTTTTCCACACTAATACAAGTGCAAAAGTGGTTTCCTCCACCAACACAAGTGCGAAAAGTGGTTTTTCAACACTAACACATGTGCGAAAAGTGGTTTTTCAACACTATCACAAGTGCAAAAAGTGTTTTTTCCACACTAATACAAGTGCAAAAGTGGTTTCCTGCACCAACACAAGTGTGAAAAGTGGTTTTTCAACACTAACACAAGTGCGAAAAGTGGTTTTTCCACACTAATACAAGTGCAAAAGTGGTTTCCTGCACCAAAACAAGTGCGAAAAGTGGTTTTTCAACACTAACACAAGTGCAAAAAGTGGTATTTCAACACTAACACAAGTGCGAAAAGTGGTTTTTCAACACTAACACAAGTGCGAAAAGTGTTTTTTCCACACTAATACAAGTGCAAAAGTGGTTTCCTGCACCAACACAAGTGCGAAAAGTGGTTTTTCAACACTAACACAAGTGCGAAAAGTGGTTTTCCCACACTAATACAAGTGCAAAAGTGGTTTACTGCACCAACACAAGTGCGAAAAGTGGTTTCCTGCACCAACACAAGTGCGAAAAGTGGTTTTTCAACACTAACACATGTGCGAAAAGTGGTTTTTCAACACTATCACAAGTGCAAAAAGTGTTTTTTCCACACTAATATAAGTGCAAAAGGGGTTTCCTGCACCAACACAAGTGCGAAAAGTGGTTTTTCAACACTAACACAAGTGCGAAAAGTGGTTTTTCAACACTAACACAAGTGCGAAAAGTCTTTTTTCCACACTGATACAAGTGCAAAAGTGGTTTCCTGCACCAACACAAGTGCGAAAAGTGGTTTTTCAACACTAACACAAGTGCGAAAAGTGGTTTTTCAACACTAACACAAGTGCGAAAAGTGTTTTTTCCACACTGATACAAGTGCAAAAGTGGTTTCCTGCACCAACACAAGTGCGAAAAGTGGTTTTTCAACACTAACACAAGTGCGAAAAGTGGTTTTTCAACACTAACACAAGTGCGAAAAGTGTTTTTTCCACACTAATACAAGTGCAAAAGTGGTTTCCTGCACCAACACGAGTGCGAAAAGTGGTTTTTCAACACTAACACAAGTGCGAAACGTGGTTTTTCAACACTAACACAAGTGCGAAAAGTGGTTTTTCAACACTAACACAAGTGCGAAAAGTGGTTTTTCAATACTAACACAAGTGCGAAAAGTGGTTTTTCCACACTAATACAAGTGCAAAAGTGGTTTCCTTCACCAACACAAGTGCGAAAAGTGGTTTTTCAACACTAACACAAGTGCGAAAAGTGGTTTTTCAACACTAACACAAGTGCGAAAAGTGGTTTTTCAACACTAACACAAGTGCAAAAGTGGTTTCCTGCACCAACACAAGTGCGAAAAGTGGTTTTTCAACACTAACACAAGTGCAAAAGTGGTTTCCTGCACCAACACGAGTGTGAAAAGTGGTTTTTCAACACTAACACAAGTGCGAAACGTGGTTTTTCAACACTAACACAAGTGCGAAAAGTGGTTTTTCAACACTAACACAAGTGCGAAAAGTGGTTTTTCAATACTAACACAAGTGCGAAAAGTGGTTTTTCCACACTAATACAAGTGCAAAAGTGGTTTCCTTCACCAACACAAGTGCGAAAAGTGGTTTTTCAACACTAACACAAGTGCGAAAAGTGGTTTTTCAACACTAACACAAGTGCGAAAAGTGGTTTTTCCACACTAATACAAGTGCAAAAGTGGTTTCCTGCACCAACACAAGTGCGAAAAGTGGTTTTTCAACACTAACACAAGTGCAAAAAGTGGTTTTTAACACTATCACAAGTGCAAAAAGTGTTTTTTCCACACTAATACAAGTGCAAAAGGGGTTTCCTGCACCAACACACGTGCGAAAAGTGGTATTTCAACACTAACACAAGTGCGAAAAGTGGTTTTTCAACACTAACACAAGTGAGAAAAGTGGTTTTTCCACACTAATACAAGTGCAAAAGTGGTTTCCTCCACCAACACAAGTGCGAAAAGTGGTTTTTCAACACTAACACATGTGCGAAAAGTGGTTTTTCAACACTATCACAAGTGCAAAAAGTGTTTTTTCCACACTAATACAAGTGCAAAAGTGGTTTCCTGCACCAACACAAGTGCGAAAAGTGGTTTTTCAACACTAACACAAGTGCGAAAAGTGGTTTTTCCACACTAATACAAGTGCAAAAGTGGTTTCCTGCACCAAAACAAGTGCGAAAAGTGGTTTTTCAACACTAACACAAGTGCAAAAAGTGGTATTTCAACACTAACACAAGTGCGAAAAGTGGTTTTTCAACACTAACACAAGTGCGAAAAGTGTTTTTTCCACACTAATACAAGTGCAAAAGTGGTTTCCTGCACCAACACAAGTGCGAAAAGTGGTTTTTCAACACTAACACAAATGCGAAAAGTGGTTTTCCCACACTAATACAAGTGCAAAAGTGGTTTCCTGCACCAACACAAGTGCGAAAAGTGGTTTCCTGCACCAACACAAGTGCGAAAAGTGGTTTTTCAACACTAACACATGTGCGAAAAGTGGTTTTTCAACACTATCACAAGTGCAAAAAGTGTTTTTTCCACACTAATATAAGTGCAAAAGTGGTTTCCTGCACCAACACAAGTGCGAAAAGTGGTTTTTCAACACTAACACAAGTGCGAAAAGTGGTTTTTCCACAATAATACAAGTGCAAAAGTGGTTTCCTGCACCAAAACAAGTGCGAAAAGTGGTTTTTCAACACTAACACAAGTGCAAAAAGTGGTATTTCAACACTAATACAAGTGCAAAAGTGGTTTCCTGCACCAACACAAGTGCGAAAAGTGGTTTTTCAACACTAACACAAGTGCGAAAAGTGGTTTCCTGCACCAACACAAGTGCGAAAAGTGGTTTTTTCCACACTAATACAAGTGCAAAAGTGGTTTCCTTCACCAACACAAGTGCGAAAAGTGGTTTTTCAACACTAACACAAGTGCGAAAAGTGGTTTTTCAACACTAACACAAGTGCGAAAAGTGGTTTCCTGCACGAACACAAGTGCGAAAAGTGGTTTTTCAATACTAACACAAGTGCGAAAAGTGGTTTTTCCACACTAATACAAGTGCAAAAGTGGTTTCCTTCACCAACACAAGTGCGAAAAGTGGTTTTTCAACACTAACACAAGTGCGAAAAGTGGTTTTTCAACACTAACACAAGTGCGAAAAGTGGTTTTTCAACACTAACACAAGTGCAAAAGTGGTTTCCTGCACCAACACAAGTGCGAAAAGTGGTTTTTCAACACTAACACAAGTGCAAAAGTGGTTTCCTGCACCAACACGAGTGCGAAAAGTGGTTTTTCAACACTAACACAAGTGCGAAACGTGGTTTTTCAACACTAACACAAGTGCGAAAAGTGGTTTTTCAACACTAACACAAGTGCGAAAAGTGGTTTTTCAATACTAACACAAGTGCGAAAAGTGGTTTTTCCACACTAATACAAGTGCAAAAGTGGTTTCCTTCACCAACACAAGTGCGAAAAGTGGTTTTTCAACACTAACACAAGTGCGAAAAGTGGTTTTTCAACACTAACACAAGTGCGAAAAGTGGTTTTTCCACACTAATACAAGTGCAAAAGTGGTTTCCTGCACCAACACAAGTGCGAAAAGTGGTTTTTCAACACTAACACAAGTGCAAAAAGTGGTTTTTAACACTATCACAAGTGCAAAAAGTGTTTTTTCCACACTAATACAAGTGCAAAAGGGGTTTCCTGCACCAACACACGTGCGAAAAGTGGTATTTCAACACTAACACAAGTGCGAAAAGTGGTTTTTCAACACTAACACAAGTGAGAAAAGTGGTTTTTCCACACTAATACAAGTGCAAAAGTGGTTTCCTCCACCAACACAAGTGCGAAAAGTGGTTTTTCAACACTAACACATGTGCGAAAAGTGGTTTTTCAACACTATCACAAGTGCAAAAAGTGTTTTTTCCACACTAATACAAGTGCAAAAGTGGTTTCCTGCACCAACACAAGTGCGAAAAGTGGTTTTTCAACACTAACACAAGTGCGAAAAGTGGTTTTTCCACACTAATACAAGTGCAAAAGTGGTTTCCTGCACCAAAACAAGTGCGAAAAGTGGTTTTTCAACACTAACACAAGTGCAAAAAGTGGTATTTCAACACTAACACAAGTGCGAAAAGTGGTTTTTCAACACTAACACAAGTGCGAAAAGTGTTTTTTCCACACTAATACAAGTGCAAAAGTGGTTTCCTGCACCAACACAAGTGCGAAAAGTGGTTTTTCAACACTAACACAAGTGCGAAAAGTGGTTTTCCCACACTAATACAAGTGCAAAAGTGGTTTACTGCACCAACACAAGTGCGAAAAGTGGTTTCCTGCACCAACACAAGTGCGAAAAGTGGTTTTTCAACACTAACACATGTGCGAAAAGTGGTTTTTCAACACTATCACAAGTGCAAAAAGTGTTTTTTCCACACTAATATAAGTGCAAAAGGGGTTTCCTGCACCAACACAAGTGCGAAAAGTGGTTTTTCAACACTAACACAAGTGCGAAAAGTGGTTTTTCAACACTAACACAAGTGCGAAAAGTGTTTTTTCCACACTGATACAAGTGCAAAAGTGGTTTCCTGCACCAACACAAGTGCGAAAAGTGGTTTTTCAACACTAACACAAGTGCGAAAAGTGGTTTTTCAACACTAACACAAGTGCGAAAAGTGTTTTTTCCACACTGATACAAGTGCAAAAGTGGTTTCCTGCACCAACACAAGTGCGAAAAGTGGTTTTTCAACACTAACACAAGTGCGAAAAGTGGTTTTTCAACACTAACACAAGTGCGAAAAGTGTTTTTTCCACACTAATACAAGTGCAAAAGTGGTTTCCTGCACCAACACGAGTGCGAAAAGTGGTTTTTCAACACTAACACAAGTGCGAAACGTGGTTTTTCAACACTAACACAAGTGCGAAAAGTGGTTTTTCAACACTAACACAAGTGCGAAAAGTGGTTTTTCAATACTAACACAAGTGCGAAAAGTGGTTTTTCCACACTAATACAAGTGCAAAAGTGGTTTCCTTCACCAACACAAGTGCGAAAAGTGGTTTTTCAACACTAACACAAGTGCGAAAAGTGGTTTTTCAACACTAACACAAGTGCGAAAAGTGGTTTTTCAACACTAACACAAGTGCAAAAGTGGTTTCCTGCACCAACACAAGTGCGAAAAGTGGTTTTTCAACACTAACACAAGTGCAAAAGTGGTTTCCTGCACCAACACGAGTGTGAAAAGTGGTTTTTCAACACTAACACAAGTGCGAAACGTGGTTTTTCAACACTAACACAAGTGCGAAAAGTGGTTTTTCAACACTAACACAAGTGCGAAAAGTGGTTTTTCAATACTAACACAAGTGCGAAAAGTGGTTTTTCCACACTAATACAAGTGCAAAAGTGGTTTCCTTCACCAACACAAGTGCGAAAAGTGGTTTTTCAACACTAACACAAGTGCGAAAAGTGGTTTTTCAACACTAACACAAGTGCGAAAAGTGGTTTTTCCACACTAATACAAGTGCAAAAGTGGTTTCCTGCACCAACACAAGTGCGAAAAGTGGTTTTTCAACACTAACACAAGTGCAAAAAGTGGTTTTTAACACTATCACAAGTGCAAAAAGTGTTTTTTCCACACTAATACAAGTGCAAAAGGGGTTTCCTGCACCAACACACGTGCGAAAAGTGGTATTTCAACACTAACACAAGTGCGAAAAGTGGTTTTTCAACACTAACACAAGTGAGAAAAGTGGTTTTTCCACACTAATACAAGTGCAAAAGTGGTTTCCTCCACCAACACAAGTGCGAAAAGTGGTTTTTCAACACTAACACATGTGCGAAAAGTGGTTTTTCAACACTATCACAAGTGCAAAAAGTGTTTTTTCCACACTAATACAAGTGCAAAAGTGGTTTCCTGCACCAACACAAGTGCGAAAAGTGGTTTTTCAACACTAACACAAGTGCGAAAAGTGGTTTTTCCACACTAATACAAGTGCAAAAGTGGTTTCCTGCACCAAAACAAGTGCGAAAAGTGGTTTTTCAACACTAACACAAGTGCAAAAAGTGGTATTTCAACACTAACACAAGTGCGAAAAGTGGTTTTTCAACACTAACACAAGTGCGAAAAGTGTTTTTTCCACACTAATACAAGTGCAAAAGTGGTTTCCTGCACCAACACAAGTGCGAAAAGTGGTTTTTCAACACTAACACAAATGCGAAAAGTGGTTTTCCCACACTAATACAAGTGCAAAAGTGGTTTCCTGCACCAACACAAGTGCGAAAAGTGGTTTCCTGCACCAACACAAGTGCGAAAAGTGGTTTTTCAACACTAACACATGTGCGAAAAGTGGTTTTTCAACACTATCACAAGTGCAAAAAGTGTTTTTTCCACACTAATATAAGTGCAAAAGTGGTTTCCTGCACCAACACAAGTGCGAAAAGTGGTTTTTCAACACTAACACAAGTGCGAAAAGTGGTTTTTCCACAATAATACAAGTGCAAAAGTGGTTTCCTGCACCAAAACAAGTGCGAAAAGTGGTTTTTCAACACTAACACAAGTGCAAAAAGTGGTATTTCAACACTAATACAAGTGCAAAAGTGGTTTCCTGCACCAACACAAGTGCGAAAAGTGGTTTTTCAACACTAACACAAGTGCGAAAAGTGGTTTCCTGCACCAACACAAGTGCGAAAAGTGGTTTTTTCCACACTAATACAAGTGCAAAAGTGGTTTCCTTCACCAACACAAGTGCGAAAAGTGGTTTTTCAACACTAACACAAGTGCGAAAAGTGGTTTTTCAACACTAACACAAGTGCGAAAAGTGGTTTCCTGCACGAACACAAGTGCGAAAAGTGGTTTTTCAACACGAACACAAGTGCGAAACGTGGTTTTTCAACACTAACACAAGTGCGAAAAGTGGTTTTTCAACACTAACACAAGTGCGAAAAGTGGTTTTTCCACACTAATACAAGTGCAAAAGTGGTTTCCTGCACCAACACAAGTGCGAAAAGTGGTTTTTCAACACTAACACAAGTGCGAAAAGTGGTTTTTCAATACTAACACAAGTGCGAAAAGTGGTTTTTCCACACTAATACAAGTGCAAAAGTGGTTTCCTTCACCAACACAAGTGCGAAAAGTGGTTTTTCAACACTAACACAAGTGCGAAAAGTGGTTTTTCAACACTAAC